>NC_056607.1:2335046-2370046 GCF_018340385.1 Cyprinus carpio | reverse complement strand
TTAATGTGTGATTGGTTTGTGAGAATTGATTTGTGATGGTTTATTGTGAGGTTGCTTTTGAAACTGTTTACATGATTTTTGGACTGTTCTAATTATAATGCTATTGTTTGCATTTCAGCTGTTATGAATCTGCCACAAATCAAAAACCAAAACATCACTATTTAGTTTTACTTAACAGTAAAAGATTATGTTAATTTTTTTGGGCCGTTAATGATTAGTCTGAACCATTGTGTGACATTACAAAGTGACGCTCATGAATGTCATGAAGGTTTTATTCCTGCTAAACAAAAAGATTTGATCAACCCGAAGTGTTCGCCTGCAGGGCACATGAATGTAATGAAAGCTCAGCAGAGGAGCTGCTAGAGAAATCCTGACTCCTCACGGGTCCACCACACCGGCCTGGAAGCTTCTAGCGAGTCTGAAGTCCTTGATTAGTTGGTTCAGGTGGGTTTAATTAGGGCTGGAGCTAAACTCTGGCCCTCCAGGAACTCCTAACAACCGTTAATGCTTGCGTGTAAATGTACTGTTATTTTAAAGCATTGGTGGCCCGTTGTCATTCACCCTCATACATGTCATAATAGATCGAAAATATGCCAGAGCTGTATATTCTGACTAGTCAGGGCTGAAATATCACATGGACATGGCAGCAGGGGGCCTTTAAACAGGTCATAATGTCAGGTTTGACTTTATAAATCTGGCATTACAATGCTTGAGAGTTAGAGACATCATTAGAAAAGATCACAGTTTACCCATACATGAACTGAGGGCAAGCTACAACCTGCCCCCAGCGTGACAGACAGAGATGGGTGTGCCGTTCACATCTGAGCGCGGGACACGATGGCAAACACTGAGAAACTCTGCAGCGGGGCTTTGATCTGAAGCAGATGTCGGCGGCGGGAGGCTGATGTTTATTCAGATCAGAGCTGTGTTTCCTCACATGCACCAGTGCTCTCCATGATCTCCATCAGCTATGATGCGTTCAGGAAACACAGCCGCTTGCATTAAAGGCTTAGACTAGTCTCACAAGTTAGTCACCTATTTTTATGTATTTTTTCTTCTAAACGGCTCATAACTTTTTAAAGTCAGTTACATGAAAACTTGGATTGGTCTAATTTGAATCCAGAAAATAAGACTCACTGACTACACAGCAAAAATGTTAAAATAAATAAATAAATCTGGGAAATTTAAAGTAAAGGTTACAATTTTGTATTTGTCTGTCATAAGCATGGTAACACACATGACATTAAAACAATGTAATAAACATTCATTTAATAACATTAGCTGTAACACAAAACCCTAAGTTTCATAACTGATGAGAAACAAATAAGAAGATAAAACATCATTATTTCAGTGAAATACCATCTAATGTGAATTCTGGTAATGTTAATTAATGCTTTCCCTTCTAGAAGAACTTGTTCTTTCACACTTTGATGAACTGTAAATTTAATAGAATTCCACTGTAAAATGACAGGTTAGATTACAGTTACTATTACAGTTATTTACTGTAATAACCAATTATCAGGTTTTTAACATTGTATTATTATAGTCTTTTACCATTATATTCACAGCTATTTCTCACACATCGAGGCTAAGCTTACGCAACCGGCCCCAGGTCTGTCTGAACACGACTGCAGGCCCATGCCAGACTTGTTTGGTTGTTTCCTTTCTTTGTAAAGAAAAGAGAAAATTTTCTAAAGGTGACCAAGAGAAATCCCTCAAAGTATAAAGCTCCCTTCATGACTTGAAGTCAGAATGAAACTCTACACCGTCTCTGCTGAAGTGAAGCTCTCTCTAAATGATTCCCACATGTGTCCGTCACACTCCTGCCGCCAGTGATATCCACTCCAGACGAAGCCAACGCTGCGTCTCACTGGGGTTAGTCTTTTCTCATTTCAGATTGTTTGTCAGGTTGCTTTGGGTTCATTTCTTAAAAAGGCATCCATACATTTTTAAGGTGCTTTTTTAAAAACAAACAAACAAACCCAAAACCATCAAACAAATATGAATACAACTGTAATTTATTTATAAAAGTGAGAGATAAATAAATTACGACCAGTGGAGGGCGGCTGGTCAGCGGCACAGACTGGACAGCACTCCCCAAACGGGATCTCGGGTTTGGGACAGTCTTTCAGCTCCTCGCAGATGATCTCGTCGCACAGGACCGCGCCGGTGTCACAAACACAGATGCGGCACGGCTCTGGTTTCCACACGTCCTTGTCCCTATAGAACTGTCCGTCCTGCGTGCAGCTGCCTGGATCTGCAGTGAGGAGCGTGAGCAGAGGAAGAGGAGGAGGAAGAAGCGGGAGGTGGCTGGGTGAGTGAGTGAGTGAGTGAGTGAGAGGAGAGTTAAAGCACAGCGCTTCAGCTGAAACATACCCATCACTTTAAAAGGCCATTAAATCCATGATTTAGATTTGAGATCCCAAACCATAGAAGCTTCACAATGAGTGTAACATGACTCGGGTAAATCATATTAGTGAAATGCGTATAGTAGAAAGCATTACATTTTGATTTTCAGTGCACAGGTACCTCCTGATCAGTGCTTTTGTCTTTGCTGTCCACCAGAAACAGCAGTCACACTCATTCAAACACACTCCACAAGATGGCAGCAGAAAACTGATATCAATGAATCCAGCTAATTAATGATCATTCCCAAGTGCAGTTCAAATCTCCCGACACTGGCCTGATTTACTGCCCTCGGACTGTTTAAAACACACCACCTGCCCACCACACGCCGAAAAAGCAGTCTGAATATTGTCTGAATCCGTTTAAACACACAGCACATTATATACTCAAGTGACTTTTCTTTCAGTCAGTAGCAGGTCACTGGAGCTCATGAATTCACAGGGAGTTTTAGAAAATGGGGCAGTGAGGGAGACTGAGGGTAATCAGATAAGCACTGTGTTTGTTTACCTCACAGGCCTGTTTATTTTTGGTAAATTCCTACAGACCCCATACGGTGAAGAATGTCACCTTTCTGAAAAGTAAAGACTGAGCAATTCACAAGCTTCTGGCTAAACTAAACACACGGCTCCGGAAGTAGAACGCTGCCAGTTCAAACACGCCAGAGAGAGCGGAGAATGGACACACACACACACACACACACACACACACACACACACACACACACACACACACACACACACACACACACACACACACACACACACACACACACACACACACACACACACACACACACACACACACACACACACACACACACTCACACACACACACACACACACACACACACACACACACACTCACACACACACACACACACACACACACACAGACTCAGACACACAGACACACACACACACTCACACACACACACACACACATACACACACACACACACACACACTCAGACACAAACACACACACACACTCACACACGCACACACACAGAGAGACACACAAACACACACACACAGTCTCTCACACACACACACACACACACACACACACACACACACACACACGCGCACACAGAGAGACACACACACACACACACACACACACACACACACAGTCTCTCACTCACACACACACACACACACACACACACACACACACACACACACAGACACACACACGCGCACACACAGAGACACAAACAGACAGACACACACTCACACACACACAGAGTCTCTCACACACACACACACACACACACACACACACACACACACACGCGCACACACAGAGACACACACACACACACACACACACACACGCTCCAGGCCTTCCTCTCAAAAGTCTTCATCAGTCTTCCTTTCATTCTGGTTCTAGATCCGCTGCTCTACTGTCTGAGCTACAGGAACGCACCCATGAGCTCTTTCATTTTTTTGAAGTGGAAAATAAAGGGAAAATTCCAAATTGGACACATGTGAAGGGAGGTCTCTCCTTTCTCTATTTTAAACTTCTGTGTAGGTTAATGTATGCAAGTCCACAGGCCAGCGCGGCCTCTCTGCAGCTCGTAAGATGATGCCATGACTGATGGGTTAACAATCGGCCTGTGAGCTGCGAGCCAGACGAGCTGATCCGTGACCCTACACTCAGACGCCTCTCTGCTACAATAACCTAATTGTTAGCTTTTGCTCAGTTTCTTTTCAGTCTCCCCCTTTCTCTATCCCCTGCCTAATTGCTTCTTTTAAAATTTATTCTACTGTTATTTTTAAAACTCGCTGTGAAATATCTTGTTTACTGGTGAGCTTATTACTCCTACATTTCCAAAATATGGTCAAAGGAATGTGGCTCGCTGAATTAGAATAGCTGCCTCTGTCCTTTTCATGTTTTTCCAATAGCTTTTCGCCAGACAGTCTTTCCTTCTTTCTATCGTAGCCCCTGGGTAATCTAGAAAACAGATGGAAGCACTTTAGCTGTATGGAACAGTAACTCTGGCGGAGGCCCACCGCTGCTGACTCCAACTACTGATACACCTCTGGACCTTCACAATCAGTCAGCGCTCTGGAGGAGCCCAGGAGAAAAGCAGTGCTTTCTGAATCCCTCCAGCTCAAAATTCTCTTAATTCGAAGGTGTTTGGAGCATCTGCTGCTGGAGCAAGCCTGGATTTGCCCCGGTGGCCCCTGACAGCCGAGGAATGCACTCTTTTACAGGCCTGACCAGCTGAGCCTCCAGGCCATCAGGAGGCCTTCAGCCAGAAATCAATCAATAAAACAATGATAAAATAAAACAATCAGAGTCGATCAATAAATCAGCGCTCTCTCTCTCTCTCTCTGTGTGTGTGTGTGTGTGTGTGTGTGTGTGTGTGTGTGAAGGGTTTAGGAATGTCCCGCAGGTGTCCTGACGGATGAAATACCCTGAATACCTTCAGACTGCTGCTCAGTGCTGTGGTTAGTCTTTGCTCTTCAGTATAAACACATTCTGACCAGACGCTATGAATCCACTTCAGAATGCCCTAGACTAAATAAATAAAGCCGAAGACATTTCTTTATTCTCGATTTACTCTAATTTCTTTCTTTCTTTGATCCTTTCTTTCTTTTTTCTTTTTTAATAATTATAACGAAAACATTTTCTTTGTTTTCCAATAAAGGCGCTGTTATTTCAAATACACATATATTTTCCAGTACCTTTGCTCCGCGACTTTCAACCCAGCGGCGCGCAAAGCTTTATCTTTCATTACTATTTACGCAATATATGCAACCATTAAAGAGATTTGAAAAAAAAAGTCTGAACGCACTGAAGTACATAAAAGCTAAACGCTTCTGAAACTTTTGAGCGTAAAATGAGAAAATGGTGGGCAAACTCACGGTCATCCTCCTCTTGGCACTTGACAACGGCCAAAAATGCGACTAGTGTTGCCACAAATAGCAGTAAAGTCCTAGAATCCGCCGACAGGATCATGTCTAAACTGCAGACCTGCGGCGTTTCAGGAGCAGAAGAGAAAGCGCTTGGGTTTAGTGTTTTCTCTTAGTGATGAAGCATTTAGTCCAGAATAGTGTTCGATGAAGCTGGAGACTCCTGCAGACTGATCCAGGGCCCGCGAGTTTGAGTGCGTGCAGCTCTGAATGGAGAGCGTGCATTCGGAAATAAAAATCCTCCCCTTTACCCCCCGTGAAGCTGAAATCGGAGAACCTTTGCCCTGCTCTCTCCTCTCGCACCCATTCTTCAACAGCCCTTCTTTCACGTGCAGCTCAGAGACGGAAGCCCCATAAACCTCAGCCTTTCAAGCGCAATTATTCACGTCATTCTGAAAGAAAATACTTTACATCGGCTATACAGGGATCTAAAACGATGCACAGTCAAATCTACTGTAAAGGCATAGCTGTAAATGTATTAAAGAGGATGATAATGTTATATGTTTGCTTTTTTTATGAGGACATTGTTAGCAGGTTTATTACATTTCCTTGATTTGAAGTCTAAATCTAAAAATCTTTTAACAGCTGAAGTTAGACAAGCTCCAAGCTTTCACATTAAAGACTTTTTGTCTTCTTCTCATTGCAGATCCTTGACGTTACATATCCAGGGTTTTTCTCTGAGCAGTGATATCACAATGCACTGGAAACTGTTTATTTAAACGAATCACAGAATTATACAGGTTTAAGTGATTGTTGTTGTTTTTTTCATTATCATTTAGAATACGTGCCGTTCAGAGGAAGATGCTCTCAGATCCAGGAATCAGGACATTTTACTGCAGTGTCACGAATAGGTTCAGCAGAGCCACTGCTTTCAGACAACACAACACGTGCTGTATGGAAATAAATATAAATGTTAAGTTTAACTTTTTTTTATTTTGGTCCTAATGAAAAACAGCTCATAAATCATACAGAATAAAGTGTTTTTAAAATGTAAAATGCCCATAAAGGTGTAGGGTTTAGGGTAAGGGAACAGAAAATACAGTTTATAAAGTATAAAAATCATTAGCCTATGGATGAACTCATAATGATAGGAATACCTGTGTGTGTGTGTGTGTGTGTGTGTGTGTGTGTGTGTTTGTGTGTGTTTGTTTTTGTGACATATCAGGACACATCTTTGTATAATGTCATGGGTATGACACAGGTATTACAAGGAGAGGGTGACTTATGAGGACATAACCCATGTCCCCATTTTTCAAAACGGTTATAAACCATACAGTTTTAGTTTTTTTGAGAAAGTAAAAATGCACAAAGTTTCCTGTAAGGGGTAGGGTTAGGTGTAGAGTGTGTGTAGGGCGATAGAATATACAGTTCGTACAGTATAAAAACCATTACACCTATGGGATGTCCCCACTTTTTCACAAAAACAAACATGTGTGTGTGTGTGTGTGTGTGTGTTTGTGTGTGTGT
The DNA here is from genome assembly GCF_018340385.1 of Cyprinus carpio. Lineage (NCBI taxonomy): Eukaryota > Metazoa > Chordata > Actinopteri > Cypriniformes > Cyprinidae > Cyprinus > Cyprinus carpio. The sequence continues at coordinate 2,363,252 of NC_056607.1, read as the reverse complement.
GTGTGTTAGAGATATTCTAGAGATTGGACTTTTTTTGGTCATGAATGGCCTGAACTGTTTGCCAAACAGCATAGTTGTGGAACAGGTGGTGGACAAGGTTGGAAAATGCTGACACTGATCTTATGGCCAGGTGTAATCAGCAGATTCTGCTCTCAGACCTGACACTGCTGCATTCAGCCTTAAGACAGAGCAGTCACTTTAAACACACATTACATGCTAACTAAACATTCTATATGGATATTTAATGTCCATATATTCAGGTCAAAGACCTGCAATCAACAATCAAATATATATATATATATTGTGTGTACATATATACAATAATAATAATAATAATTGTTATAATAATCATATAAAAAAGCCATTCTATGCAGATGGGAATATGTATAAACACACACACATAGCAATGGAAGAATAAGTCTAGCTACTTCACAAATGTAAATATCTGCTGTGGTGAACACAAGATGGTCCTTTGTAAGCAGGAGCTCAGGGAATGATGTGAGGGGCACGCGTTTCCTCTCCTTCCAAGCAGGAAGTGGGATGTGTCTAAGACTTTTCTGATGGGACAGAGAAAATCATAGACATTAAATTCACTCCATTTATTGGGAGCTTGCCTGCTCTGACATGTCAAATATTTGAAAAATGTTATGTGATTGTTATATATTATTTTTGTAATTTTCTATGCCACATTAAAATTATTAATTAATAATTAATATGCCATGGGGTGCAACCATTGAATTATTTAACACATTATATATTATATTTCCCTACTGTACTGGCCTATATGTTTGAAAAACAATGCCTGAATTTATTTTAGTCATGGTACAGATGCCTTCCTCTTTGTGTAGTAGTGTGCTAGTCCATAAACCTGGCATACCAAAGTTATTATTATAATTAATTCAAAGTTCTGTCGGGAAACTCTAGATGGCACAGGCTTGGGTTCTAACTCAATCTGCCATAATGACATCATTATCACACGGCGCAGCTGATTGGTTTCTTTTGCATGCGTGTCCTCACTTACTCGGCTGGTGCTTGCTGTAGAGGGCTTCAGAAACCCTCCACCTCCCCAGCTCCACCTGTGTAGGTCCACTACAGAGTGATTTCATGTATGTTATATACAAGGATTATTCATACACGTTATATGTGCAGCAGTAGTAGTGACATTCTTTTAATTGCAGATTCAACTTATGATGTCTACCCAGAGAATCTCTTTTATATAAAGCCATGTCTCTGCCACGTTCTCATAAACACAAGATTTTGTGTTTTGTAATTATGTTTCAGCAGGAACAAGCTTAACTGATGTGAAATCACTTACAACGTTTAATGCTGGTCCAGGAATATTAATGATACCGATTTTAAAACTATGAACAAAAAATACTGGAACTATTACAGTTAACTATTTGAAAATAAAAATACTAAAAAAATAAAATTATTATCGATATTAACACATACAAGTAAATAATCCATTAAATCAAGCATTAGCTTTCAAATATCCTTTAAATGATTAAACATTGCTTTAAAAAAGTCAAATGAAAAGTAAAAAAAAAAGAAAAAGAAATATATTACACACAATAGAAAAAGTGGCAGGTCTGTTAGTCTGCATTTACACTGCGTGTGTTGCAATAATCCAGTATTGACGAAATTCATGATATTTTAAAAAGGAAATAATAACATGTTAATAATACACGATAATCTGTTTGACACTCCAACAAAGTGGAGGTATTGCACTTTAATGCTGATTGTCACTTCTCATTAAACGGGAAAAAATCACATCGGAGGAGATAAAAGCGAGACTACCGCATGAAAATAAAAGGTATATTCGAACTGTGAATGGCTTATATTCAGAAAGCTAGCAATAATGTTACTTTACTGTCTGTGTTCTGCCCTCTTGATAAAATTCCGATTATTATCAATGAAGCTGACTACGCTGCACAATGAATCTCTATATACTCTATATACTTGGTACCGCAGGACTGGTACTTTTGGCAACACTGCTCCCTAGTGTGCAATGAATCTCTGAATGTGTGATTCACTGTATATCACGTCGTCCTCAAGCTCAAGCTCCAGTCTAACCCCCTGCAGAATGGTATTAAACAGAATGAGGAAAAAAAGATAGGACAGATGGGGCTGAATGGTCAGACTCCTGCTAAACTTCATCTTGTGTGCTGTAGCTGGTGGGCATGATGTATGTTGCAGTGCAAATTTCTGGCTTATAGTGTATCAAAATGAATAATTAGCAAGTTACTGAATTAATCTTCTGAAGGAGAGATGTTACAGTGATGTACTGAGAGTTGTTCTCTGTTCAGGTGGCTGAGTAAGGTTGCCAGTACACAGAGATAAAACATATACGGTGAACATTTATGAGAGTCTGTATGAATCTTCTCTTGCAAATTAGTGGATGGTGAATTTGGCAATAGATGTGGAAACTTCAGACCTGTAGACTAGGGTTTTATTTTTCCTGAGATTTCATGAGACCACTACTGCTTTCCAGTAAAATGTCATTTGATGAAAACAAAAGCTGCTTTTATCATCCTGCAGATTTCAGCTCTAACCCCTTAAATCTCCTTTGTTTTCCTCATTTTCTTTTTGAATTTAACTTTAGTTTCATATCTCAGGCTTATAAATAAAAAAACAACATTTAAAAAAAAAAGCATTTTTAGATGCATTATGATGAATCAACAAAAAAAATTCTGTGTATATAATCTGATGCTATGAAAAAGTTATTTGTGTGAATGCATATTTCTGATTATCGTATTTTTTCACTTAAGTTAATGAGGCTGGAAGTCAGTTTCATTTGCTGATTCTTCATGTCGAAATACAACTGAGCATACTGAGTAGCCCTAGGTAGTAGTGGCCCTATAGGCAAGATTTAAAAAATGGGCCCCACTAGTCTAAAAGCTGTCATAGCAATGTGATGAGTGACGAGAAAGCACATAAAAAGACCATTTCAATAATCACGTGTACATGTGTATTAAGTGTAACATATCCAACATACACATGTAAACATTATAACATAACTTTGTGAGATAGTGATGAACTAAAATGAGTGACAGCTTTTTAGTGATTAGAGGAACGCTCTTTGCGCCAAAGCAATGAATGGCAACAAAATATTATGGTTTGGCCTATATAAATAATATTAAGTTTAGATCACCTTCACCCTTCACCATTTTCAGAAGTAACCTCACTGATTGGAGGTCTGGGTCTGTAATTATTTAGTGGCTCGAATTTCCCTAATATGACCAGTCTGCCTGTGAGGGTATCATTGTATTTATAAAACACGTACTACAGTATACTACAGCAATAAATATCATGTATAGCAGGCAGATACTGTTACAATACAGAAGGGACGGAGACAGAAGATAACAGGTAAGGTGGTGTTTATTGACAATAGCAGAGTAAATATGGTAACGAGTGTTCTTGAGGTGAGGGATAAGAGAGAGTAAACTGAATACTGTCCTGATTACGTATGATGAAAGTCCAGGAGGAATCTGTGAATAGGAGATGTTGCGGGAATGAGACACACACACGGTTGACACAGGAGGTAGCTTGTGAACAAGGAAGACAGGTAATAATCCAATGGAAGTCCTTACAATCGGCAGGAAGGTAATCCTATGTGCGAACGAGGCTGGACAGTGACTGTGTGCGTGAGAGTGTCTTTTATGTGCTGGTTGATTGGGTGCTGACGAGGGGCAGGTGTGTGTGATCAGTACTCAGGTGAGGGAGTGTGCTGTGATTGGACGGGGTTGGAGCCTGGCGTGTCTGTGACAGTACACCCCCCCCCCACGGCCCGCTCCTGAGGGCCAAGGACCCCGGTGTCGTGGTGGTTTTCCTCTTCCTCGAGGGGCAGGTCTGTCGGGATGAGTAGCATGGAAGGTGTCCAGTAAGTTAGGGTCGAGTATGTCGTTGCGTGGGCCCCAGGAACGTTCCTCAGGACCATAACCTTCCCAGTCTACCAGGTACTTGAGCTGTCCACCACGGCGCCGGGAATCCAGGATTTCTCGGACCTCGTAAGCCGTTCCGTCGTCCAGGATGAGTGGAAGAGGGGCTTCAGCAGTGTCTACGCCAGGCTCTGTGGAGAGAGGAACAGAAGGATGGTGAGGCTTCAGCAGTGACACATGGGAATGTGGGGTGAATGCGATACTCAGGTGGGAGTTGAAGCCTGTACGTGATGGGGTTGATCTGCTCCGTGATGGTGAACGGGCCAATGAACCTGGGACTCAGCTTCCGGCATGGGAGACGCAGGCGGATGTCCCTGGTTGACAGCCAGACCTTCTGTCCAAGCTTCAGAGCGGCGAAGGTCGGCTGTCATTCTGCGTCTCCGAAGACCCTGTCCCTCTTGCTCTCTCGGAACCAGTAGTCGACCACTGGTACGTCCGAGGGCTCTCCTGACCAGGGGGACCCTGGCGGTTGGTAGCCGAGTACGCACTGAAACGGGGTAAGTCCAGTGGATGGTTGTCGCAGGGAATTCTGTGCGTACTCGGCCCACCCAAGGAACTGGTTCCAAGAGTCCTGGTGGCCGTGACAGAAGGTATGGAGGAAGCGACCGATCTCCTGGATCTTTCTTTCCGTCTGCCTGTTCGACTGCGGATGGTACCCCGATGATAGGCTGATGGCCACACCTAGGAGAGAGTGAAAGGCCTTCCATACCCGAGAGATGAATTGAGGTCCTCTGTCTGATACGATATCTTCGGGGATGCCAAAGTACTGGAAGATGTGATTGAACATGATTTCGGCAGTTTCCATGGCAGTCGGTAGTCCCTTGAGAGGAATCAAACGACAGGATTTAGAGAATCTATCCACTACCACAACTATACAGGTGCAGTTACCTGACATACGGAGGTCGGTTACAAAGTCCACTCCTAGGTGTGACCATGGTCGGTTGGGAACGGGCAGAGATAGGAGCTTGCGAGATGCTAGATGACGGGGGCTCTTCGAGATGGCACATTCCTTACATCCTTGCACGTACCTTCTGACCTCGGATGCCATGTTGGGCCACCGGAAGCGTTCTTTTAGCAACGAGAGGGTTTCATTGACCCCCGGGTGGCCAGTGCCTAGTGAGGTGTGAGCAGCGTGGATGAGTGGAGTGCGTCGTGTCCTGGTGATGTACTGTCGGTCAGGGGGGCAACCCGGCGGAGTATTGGCTGAGGCATTGGAGGAGGGTATGGTCTCAACGAACCAGGTAATAGGGCTGACCAACAGTCCCTCTGGAAGTATAGTTTCCAGTTCCTCAGAGATGGTTTCAGGAGCATGACAATGGGAGAGGGCGTCTGCCTTGACATTTTTGGATCCGGGTCGGTAGGAAATGGTAAAGTTGAAATGGGTAAAGAATAAAGCCCACCGGGCTTGACGGGGATTGAGTCTCTTTGCCATCTTCAGGTATTCCAGGTTCTTGTGGTTCTTCTACAGTGCTCCTGTAGCTCAAGTGGTAGAGCATTGCGTTAATAAGCACAAGGTTGGGGGTTCGATTCCCCGGGAACACATGATAGGTAAAAATTGATAGCCTGAATGCACTGTAAGTCGCTTTGGATAAAAGCGTCTGCTAAATGCATAAATTTAATTTAATTTTTAATTTTGTGGTCCGTGATGACCTGGAATGGATGCCTTGCTCCCTCCAACCAATGCCTCCATTCCTCTAATGCTAGCTTAATGGCCAGGAGTTCGCGGTTGCCGATGTCGTAATTTACCTCCGCCGGGTTGAGCTTGCGGGAGAAGGCACATGGATGGAGTCTGCTGGGATTCCCCTGCTGCTGAGATAGGACCGCTCCTACTCCGGTGGTGGATGCGTCCACTTCTGCGATGAAGGGTTTGTCGGGATCAGGATGTACCAGGAGAGGAGCGGTAGTGAAGGCTCCCTTGAGGGTAGCTAATGCCTTCGTGGCAGAAGGGGTCCAGGACAGACTTGGGCTTGTTATGGAGCAGGCTTGTAAGTGGACTGGTGATGGAGCTATAATCCTGTATGAAGCGGCGGTAGAACGGTAGAAGTTGGAGAATCGGAGGAATCTTTGAAGTTCTTTGTTGGTTGTAGGGGTTGGCCAGTTCCTAATAGCATCCACCTTCCCCTCGCCCATCCGGATGCCACTGCTATCGATGTTGTAACCAAGGAACCTGCACTGAGGGCTGATGGAAGGAGCACTTCTCCGCTTTCAGGTAGAGCTGGTACTCCCTCAGGTGTTTCAGGACCTCCGCAACGTGGTGACGGTGTTCGGTCACGCTCCGGGAGTAAATCAGGATATCATTGATGTAAACCAGGATGAACTTATGGAGAAACTCCCGGAGCACCTCATGTATGAAGTCCTGGAATACGGAGGGGGCGTTGACTAGTCCATATGGCATCACAAGGTACTCGTAGTGTCCAGTGGGTGTGATGAAGGCTGTCTTCCACTCGTCCCCCTCATGTATCCGGATGAGGTTATACGCGCTGCGGAGGTCCAACTTGGTGAGGACAGTGGCACCACGGAGGTGTTCCAGGGCTGCTGGGACGAGAGGAAGGGGATATCTGAACTTGACAGTAATCTGGTTGAGGTTTTGGTAGTCAATGCAGGGCCGCAAGCCTCCGTCCTTTTTCTCCATGAAGAAGCTCGAAGCAGCAGGGGAAGTGGATGGACGGATGTAGCCTTGAGCCAGAGCCTCCTCAATGTATTTCTCCATGGCCTTCTCTGGTAGCAGATCAATGGCACAGTCCCATGGCCGATGTGGGGGCAGCTTGGAGGCTCTCTTTGGGCAGAAAACATCACTGAAGGGGGCGTAACAAGGTGGTATGTCCACAGAGCGTTTCTCCAGAGGGCTCTCAATGGATGTTGCACAGACTGAGAGTGGTTGATGGAGCTGAGAGGACAGAAACCGGCACCTCTGGAAAACAGTCCATGAAACAAGTTTCGCCCCACGTCAGGATTTTGCCAGTACTCCAGGATAATACGGGGTTATGCTGCTCCAACCACGGGCGCCCTAGGACCACGTCAGCGCCAGCAGATGGATCATTTCCTTGTGAAGAATGCCGACTTGCAGTTGTATAGGCCCGACCCTACGGCGAACCCGTCTCCTGCTCAGCGGCTTTCCCCTTATTGAGTACATCTGGTAGGATGATTGCGTGGCCACGGTCGGGAGGTGGAGCTGACAGCAGAGGGAGCCAGAGATGAAGTTGCCGACTGACCCAGAATTGAGGAGTGCATTGACTGGAAGGGAAATATCAGCAGCAGTAAGTGTCACAATAGTGGTGAGTGGTTTCATCTGATTAGGGGTAGGAAAGATGGCACTCACCAGGGAACGAGGAGGACGGATGGGGCATGTGGAGAGGATATGCCCCAGAGATCCGCAGTACAGACATAGATTCTGGGTCAGCCTTCTCTGCCGTTCAGTCCCAGACAGGCGAGTCGAATCCAGCTGCATGGGTTCGTGGGCTGGTTCTTGAGGGCTGACGGGCTCTGGTCGGCAGAGTGAGATGTTGTGTTGCGGCTGGCCCTGGTGCTCTTCGAGACACGACTGCATACGAGTGGCGAAGCGGATGGAGAGTTGGATGAAGCGTTCGAGCCCGATGGTATCCTCGTATGCAGCGAGATGCAACCGCACACGGGGATCCAATCCTTGTCGATATGTTGTTATCAGAGCTTGTTCGTTCCACCCACTTGTGGCCACGAGCGTCCGAAACTGCAGAGCATATTCATTCACAGACATCTTGCCTTGTTTTAAATTGTAAAGCTTTTCACCGATGGATGAATCCCAGGTGGGTTTACCGAAAACTTCCCTGAAGTGGTCAACAAAGCTGGTATATGATTGAATGACAGGATTATTCTGGGTCCAAATGGAATCGGCCCATTGAAGTGCTTTACCTTTCAACTGAGATGACGAAGGCCACTTTGGATCGCTCAGTGGGAAATACGTGCAGTTGCATCTCCAGGACCAGCGAACATTGCAGGAGAAATCCGCTGCAATCCTCCGCCGAACCAGAGAAGGGTGCTGGTTTGGTCATGGGACTGGAAGGTACGGATGGTGAGGTGGTGGTGGTGTCGTTCCCGGAAGTGCCCACCAGTGGTGAAGGTGCTGATGGGACATTGAGTGTGCGCCGCAATGCGACCACGAGGTCCTGGATGGGATCTGGATGGCTCATGCTAATGTCAATCTGTCTATTATTAAAGTCCGGTCTTCTGTTACAATACAGAAGGGACGGAGACAAGATAACAGGTAAGGTGGTTTTTATTGACAATAGCAGAGTAAATATGGTACTGAGAGTTCTTGAGGTGAGGGATGAGAGAGAGTAAACTGAATACTGTCCTTGTGATGATGTATGATGAAGGTCCAGGAGGAATCCGTGAATAGGAGACGTTGCGGGAATGAGACACACACACACACACACACACTCACACACACACACACACACACACACACACACACACACACACACACACACACACACTCACTCACTCACTCACTCACTCACAGTTGACACAGGAGGTAACTTGTGAACAAGGAAGACAGGTAATAATCCAATGGAAATCCTTACAATCGGCAGGTAGGTGATCCTATGTGCGAACGAGACCAGACAGTGACTGTGTGCGTGAGAGTGTCTTTTATGTGCTGGTTGATTGGCTGCTGACGAGGGGCAGGTGTGTGTGATCAGTACTCAGGTGAGGGAGTGCGCTGTGATTGGACGGGGTTGGAGCCTGGCGTATCTGTGACAGATACCTTGTTCCTGACACAAAGACAAGATTGAAAGATTCTTTGTGTTGTGAGTGTGAACACACTTGGCAAAAAAGCTCGTTCTGATTCTTTTGGCTCTGGAAAGATACCATGTGGATTCCCTTTCTTTCTTCCATAACTTTATTCTTTTTTTTTCTTTCTTTTTTTTCATGTTAAATAAATGTGTAATGAGACTTTGTGACATTATGAAAGACTTGTCTTAGGGGCACTATCCAATGAATTCCAAAAGGTGAGCCAACAAAATCAGAACTGAAACTAGAAAAAAATTCAGATAAACTTTCTATAAAGAACACCAAGTTTGTTGTGCCTGTTTGTAGGGCTGCACAATTTGGCCATAAATTTAGTTTTTATATATATTAATATGACTACTAATAATTCTAATTACAGTTATTACTAAATAAAAAATATTAAACAAAATAATTATTGATAATGTTTCATCCTGTTAACATGCAGGAGGTCTATAACTATAATTGTTCAGAATTATTATGATTAAAAATCTTTAACAGTAATTTCATAATTTTGTCAGGAAATCTTATGCATCCACTGAGAGAGAGAAAGAGAAAATCTAAACTGGGCAAAACCTTAGAGAGAAGTATTATTTTTCCTATTTTATTACACAAAATAAAGTGTGAGCATCAGTGAGCGCACACATCTCATGCAATGTCTGTTTCATACATACAGGCAGCCAGGGGGCGCCCGTGCACGGTAAATCTATAAATGAATTCATAGAAGTCAATGACGTTCCAGGAAATCCCTAATATGGACAAAAGTACACTGTCCTCTAGCTGAATAAAAGGCAGATATGAGAACTGATGAAACTTGAAGACAATAAACATATAATTGTGACTAAATGGTTTATCTCTGTTCTTCAAGCCGTGTTGGGTATTTTTATATCAATATAGTATATTTATTATGCAATGATAAGCCTTTATCATTGTGTAGAATATTATAAAATGACTTTGCTTGATTCTTTGATATGAAACCACGTCATCAACCCAGAACAAAAGTTGTTCTAAAACAAGGCAACAACAATACATCCTTGCATTAGAACATAAGAAAACAGGTGCATGAAATGAATGAATGAACGATTAAATAAACAAAAAATAAAATAAGAGAAACAAATCAGATTAAAGGGCTATGTCATATTCTTCTGTAATGGTGAAAATATATATAAGAGGTAATCTCATTGTGAAAAGCACAAAATGTTGGTTTCACTTTTTAAGTGATTTGTGTATATAAAATTTTCCCAGCATAAGGATGTTATTAACCAGAAAGTCATCTTTGTTACCCAGAATTAAAGTTCAGCTCAATTTCACAAGCACTTACAATCAGATTTAGTATAGTATATTTGTATTTGGCATACTGTCTGAGGAATTTGAACCCAGAATCCTCCCAAATCCTTGTTTAGGGTAGGAATAATCAAGTGTGAAGCTGTGGTGGAACAGAGGAGGTCGATCGACTCTACAGACCTGCTTCCTCTTGTGCTGACTGGGTGGATTATTTGAACATGCTCCTCCCAAACTATGCTAATAAAACTAGTGTTGGGGTAGGGTTGGGACTGAAGTCTACAGGATGGCACCTCTCCACACTGTAAAAATAAATAAATAAATAAATAAATTCTGTAAAATTTACAGTAAAAAACTGGCAGTTGTGGTTGCCAGAATTAAAAAGCAACATTGTAGGTTTCATGTATTTAACTTAATTTCACATATAAATACCGTATTTCAGTGACTGATTTAATGTTAATATGCCCACCTATTAAAGTACTGAAATCTGTTTTGTACCTTTGTAATACACTGATATCCACCAAAAGCAGGAGGGGATGAGAAAGTCACATGATGAACCAAAGCCCATCAGAAGCAGCTTTTATATACTAACATATATAGAAGGTGCACAGAGTCATTCACACAAACACCATCATGGTGACACACATGAAACTGAAATAATGCAATAAACATTCTAACAACATTAGGTGTAACACACAACACTAATATACAAAACTGATAAGAAAAAAACTAAGAAGAAACAGTTATTTCAACAACTTTGGGAAAAAAAAATATCTGTGTGCCTTTAGTCTAAGCGCACACACACATACACCTTAGTACAGCTTGTCTTTGGGCTGCGACTGTGTATTTCCATGGATGTAGATGGGAGGGGGGACTTTAAGAAAACAGCCAGGATCTCTGGCAAGCTTAAGTTTCAGCAGCTCAAGCACATGTTATTGTTAGTCCACCAGCTTCAGTAGTACAGCCTCAAAGAGAGGAAGAGTAAGAGGGAGCATGGAAAATGTGTGTGCTATTTCATGTGCTAAAATACAGAGTTGACTGCCTTGCATTTTTCACTATATTCATGATTTAAAATATGCTAGCAAGAACTCATAACCTCTTTTACTGTGAATGTGCAACTTCCAGCTGACCTTATCCAGAGTGTATATGAGGAAAATGCTAGATGAACCTTCTGAATATACTTAACCTGTGCTGTTTTTATAGCATTCCACCATCTGTCTCACATCTGCTCTTCTCTGATCACATCTCAGGTGGAAGGTGCTGGTTCATTTCCCTACTTTCCCTTGTTTGCGCAGAAGCATTTCTTATCATTAAAAGACATTTGAGGAAATTATAGTCAAAGATGGAAACCACCAAGCTGTAAAAATCATTGAGACTGTCATTCAAATTAAGATGCATTTTCTACTGAATGACATTAACAGAAAGACCAAAAACTGCCTTAAAGATGCTCAGAGTTAAAGAAAGGATTCCACCCTTGCCGACTGATAATATATATTTTAGTAAAGAGTTACCCATGAAATTATCTTCTGAGTAAAACTCGTCATACTGTCTTTTAGAATAATATTCTCAAAATTACTTGTTCAGCCTCCACATAGACACATCATGCAGTTTTGGTACATTCATGGCAACCGATTATGTACAATTTTCTGCTCCCGGAAGGCCAACCCTGCTGAAAAATCTAGCATAAACCAGCATGGATTTCAAGCTAGTCCATGCCAGTTACTGCTGGTATCCCAGACAGCAAGCAGTTTCGGCCCAGATCTGGCCCACATGGATTTCACGCGGGCCAGATGTGGGCCGGATCTGGGCCAACAGTATGTTGCTGTCTGGGATAGTGCTGGTCCAAGCTGGTTTAGGCTGGCTTAGGCTGGTTTATGATGGTATAGTGCTGGTTTATGCTGGTTAGTGCTGGTACAAGCTGGTTTATGCTGGTATAATGCTGGTTTATACTGGTTAGTTCTGGTATAGTGCTGGTTTATACTGGTATAGTGCTGGTCCAAGCTGGTTTATGCTGGTATATTGCTGGTTTATACTGGTTAGTTCTTGTATAGTGCTGGTTTAGGCTGGTTTATGATGGTATAGTGCTGGTTTATGCTGGTTAGTGCTGGTCCAAGCTGGTTTATGCTGGTATAATGCTGGTTTATACTGGTTAGTTCTTGTTTAGTGCTGGTTTAGGCTGGTATAATGCTGGTTTAGGCTGGTTTATGTTGGTGTATTGCTGGTTAGTTCTGGTACAGTGCTGGTTTATACTGGTATAGTGCTGGTCCAAGCTGGTTTATGCTGGTATATTGCTGGTTTATACTGGTTAGTTCTTGTATAGTGCTGGTTTAGGCTGGTTTATGATGGTTAGTGCTGGTCCAAGCTGGTTTATGCTGGTATAATGCTGGTTTATACTGGTTAGTTCTTGTATAGTGCTGGTTTAGGCTGGTTTATGATGGTATAGTGCTGGTTTATGCTGGTATAGTGCTGGTCCAGGCTGGTTTATACTGGTATATTGCTGGTTTATACTGGTTAGTTCTTGTATAGTGCTGGTTTAGGCTGGTTTATGATGGTATAGTGCTGGTTTATGCTGGTTAGTGCTGGTACAAGCTGGTTTATGCTGGTATAATGCTGGTTTAGGCTGGTTTATGTTGGTGTATTGCTGGTTAGTTCTGGTACAGTGCTGGTCCAAGCTGGTTTATACTGGTATATTGCTGGTTTATACTGGTTAGTTCTTGTATAGTGCTGGTTTAGGCTGGTTTATGCTGGTTAGTGCTGGTCCAAGCTGGTTTATGCTGGTATAATGCTGGTTAGTTCTGGTATAGTGCTGGTTTATGCCGGCATAGTGCTGGTTTATGCTGGTTAGTGCTGGTCCAAGCTGGTTTATGCTGGTTTCTGCTGGTATATTGCTGGTTAGTTCTGGTATAGTGCTGGTCCAAGCTGGTTTATGCTGGTATATTGCTGGTTTATACTGGTTAGTTCTTGTATAGTGCTGGTTTAGGCTGGTTTTATGATGGTATAGTGCTGGTTTATGCTGGTTAGTGCTGGTCCAAGCTGGTTTATGCTGGTTTCTGCTGGTATATTGCTGGTTAGTTCTGGTATAGTGCTGGTCCAAGCTGGTTTATACTGGTTAGTTCTGTTATAGTGCTGGTTTATGCTGGTTAGTTCTGTTATAGTGCTGGTTTATGCTGGTATAGGGCTGGTTGATGCTGGTATAGTACTGGTTTATGCTGGTTTCTTAGTGCTGGTCCAGGCTGGTGGACCAGCATATCCATGTTGTTCTCAAGCAAAATGGAGCTGGTGATGCTGGTTCACTGGCATGGGCATTGTAGAGTTGAGTGTCAGTAGGCCAGCTGTCTATATGCAGGTAGTGTTTTGGAAAACATAGTTTTTGCTTGCATATTTCTCTTTTTAACACATTTATGATGTAAAGGAAAAACAATATAAGGTTAAAACATATGATTTACTGAATTATATGATAACTTTGCCATTTATTTTGCTCCCTCTACTGAAAGTAGAGCTGAAGAATTTAATTGCTTTAGTTATGATTACATTATTAATCAATGTCACTGTTATTATTTTATGTCGTTTGTAAAAATTTTCAACGCAACTGAAAAATTTTAATTGCCTGTACACAAGTCAGTTAAAAGAGCTTGTGTATATTGTATAACAGGGGTTATGAGAACAGCTCTTTCAATGGGACAGTTTGAGAATAAACTTGATGATGAAAGTTCAAAACTGAAAGTTGTTGTTTTTAAAGACTTTAAAGGGTTAGTTCACCCAAAAATGAAAAATACACCATGTTTTACTCACCCTCAAAGCCTCCTAGGTGTGTATGACTTTCTTCTTTCAGACGAATCGGAGTTATATTAAAAATTATCCTTGCTCTTCCAAGCTTTTGAATGGTAGTAGGCGGGTGTTTTGTTCAACAGTTCAAAAGTAATCAAATAAAGAATGCGCATCCATAATAAAATTATATTTATGAGTTTGTTAAATACACTGGTGCCTAAGGAAAGCGGCAATAATAAACCTTTCAATTAAAATCTGAAAATGTGGTTTATTCACATAAACTAAAAAGTTCACTTTATTCTATGTATTTTGGGAGAAATGGGTGAATTTTCATGATGTTAATCCAGAGATCTGATTCCCTGAATGAGTATTTTTAATGTTTTTAAATGACAAACACATTCACTTACACACATTTGACAGTCGGAATAATCACTCCATATTTCACTAACTACAACACTGCTTTCATGTTACTTTTACTCTCTATAGATCAGGATCATATGGAAACTGAGCAGTGTTTGTTTAACACTGGGGATTTTATTGTGTAAACAAATCCAGCAACATGTGTTTTTCTTTATTAATTAATTTAAAATTTATTGGCAAAACTGGCTTGTTTTTTAACTATGAACACACTCTAAGAAATGTGATATGTAACAAATACACGTTTTGTTGTGGTCTTGCCGGGATAAGACAACAAATGCTGGTCCACCAGCACACCAGCATCCCAAGCTGGTCCCAGCATGCAAAATGTACCTTATGCTGCTCCACGAGCAATGCTGGATTTTTCAGCAGGGATGTGTTTTGCTTTCAAAGATCTTAAAGGAAATACCTCAGGATATCTTCTAGCATATTCTGTTATCACCAACATGAATCTGTTCCCTGATCTACTTCTCTCAACCGGACCTACGATACCTTCCCAAGCCTCTCAAATGGAGTGCCAATGAGAGGAAGCGGTTCTAGTGGGGCTCTACATGGACGCCTGAGAGAAACCTTTTGACAGACAGGACAGCTCTTACAAAATCGAGTCACATCTGCTTTCTTCGTCTGACACATTGACATTACAGTACAGAATGGCTCTTTCAGCGTTATCCAGAACATTGACACATCACACTCCAACTCGAAACACCACACGGTGGAGACACCTGCTGCTCATAAAAATAACTGCAAATGTTTTCATTAAAGTGTAATTTATTAAATATCTATAAATCATGAAATAGTGTGTTTTTGTAATTTGTGTTCTTAACGTGTAGTACTTTTTTTTTATTAATTAGAAACAATTCAACTATCATTGAAGAGGCCTAGAGTTTTTATCCAAGAAAGTTAAATGCATTGTTATGTAAAATGTTTAATTATCCTGTCTAGGCTAAGCCATCAGTTAGTTTTGGCACTGTGGGCAATAAACATTCAGTTTCTTAAAAATAAATTTAATGCTTTTAACAGTTAATTGTTTTAACCCTTGAGAAGCCTCAGTTATATTTGATTGACAGCTTGCCACCACTGTCTGACATCATCACTGTGCTTTTAATTTACCCAAATGGGGTTCGGATGAAAGCCTTTTTCTTTATTCTGTGTCTAGCAGTTGTAACATACATGTTGAGAAAAAGTTAGTGTTCTTTGGATAAAGTAGAAACAACAACACCAGCAGAACTCTTATAAAATTTGAAGCAAGCCGCTAGGCTACCATTGCTCTTTCTAAAACGGTGGCATCTGCTTAAACTCTTCCAAAGATCTTGGTGCCACAATGTTTTCTACTACAGGAACAATTAGGAGTACTGTAGGTATACTAAATATTCCCTTAATATCTTTAACATCAGTATTGAAAAGGGTATTTTTTCTTTAGCATGAAAAAAAGAAAAGGTTATTCCTCTACAGAAAAATGCAGCACTGGGTTTTAATGGTGCTAATAGTTTACTATTAATAAACATTACCAAAACATAGTTGCTACCAGTTCTTAGTAGTGATTGTTTGTGTGTGAGTAAATATTTTTTTTAGGGTGATTTATTTTTTGTTTTTTTTTATACATTTTGTGAAGGACATTCAACAGAAACAGCATTAACACAGATGACAGATGATTGCTTAGTACAGATCGATGACAATAACTTAGAAGGAGCAGCATTGCTAGACTTTAGCTTCGCTTTTGAATGTATTGGATCATAGATTATTGCTAGAAAAAATTTAATGTTATAAATTTACTTATACTGTACATTGGTTTCAAATTTATCTGACTAATAGGAGACAATGTGTATTTTATAATGAAAGTTATTCATTAGTGCAAGACTTGCAATGTGGTGTGCCTCAAGGAAGTTGTTTGGGACCATTCTTATTTTCTATTTTTACCAATGATCTTCCTCTGGTTTTAAAGTGTGCAAGTGTACTCAGATGACATAATATTATATCTACCAGCAACATCAATTGAAAAATTGTCTACTGATTTGGATGAGGAATTACAATTAGTGTCAAAGTGGGTATAGGAAAGTAAGTTAAATTTGACTAAAAACAAAAGCATTGTGTTTTGATCAAATTTTAAATTTAAACTCAAACCACAGTTAAATCTGTCTGTAATGAGTGTGCCTATTGAACAGGTAGAGAAAAAATCTGACTTCTTTGAGTTATTGTAAAGTAAGGGGCGTGGCAATAGATGTGTGGATCCAAATGCAGCTTTATTTAATAAAATGTAGTCAGACAGGCCAGACAGAGTAATGATGAAGGTAATCCAAAAGAGTTATCCACAGAGCAGGTAAAGGTCAGGGCAGGCAGCAAACCATCATGAAACAAGGAACACTCCAAGAACAAAACACAAAGGCAAGGCATGGCAAGGAAACACGGAAGACCAGCCCTGTGTCTCAATGTGCCTACTTATACTACGCCCTTAAAGTATGTACTCTTTTGGTGAAGAAAAAGTACACACTTTTGAGTGTGTAGTAGAAGAGTAGGCAAGCTTTGGGACATACTATAATGTCATACAATTGCGTCTTTAAAGGTTTTGTGTGTTTAGTATGTTAGTTGTAGCCTGTCACTGTAAACTGGCCTGTCAATCATCTCGTCACAGTTAACATTCTTCACATATCATTTCATTTAACTTCCTACTGTACTGGAGAGAAAAGAAGTAGCTCGTTGATCTGCCAGTTGCTGGTCTTTCATGTGGAGAACTCTGATCATATTTTCTTCATAATAATGCATTTAAAAGTTAACTACCAAATGGATGTTATAAAAGTTCACATTGCTGTTGCATATGAAATATAACACGGATAACAATAAATAAATTTTTTTTACCAGGTTAAATGTTGATTATTAGTAACTCAAACCCTTTTTTTGTAAACCTCTCTACTTAACCATCGAACGCGCGCATCCATTTGTAGTTCTCGACCGAATCCTTCGCCAAAGTACAATGGATTGTGGGCAATTTTAGCCATTAGTGTGCGCATGGATTCAGGCTGCGTTCCCGTCCATTTTCTTAAGCCTTTCACTCGCAAACTTCCCTCTGTCTCGTTTACTCGGATGTGCGTCATGGATTACGTTGCATGAGTGCCCATTACTGGCGGAACCCTTGCAATGGGCTGAACTGGAAAGTCCTAAGCCCTTGATCACTTAGATCCGCTATGTAGTGTTGTTTTTGGCGGCCTGTTTTAATTTTAGTTTTAGTCTAGTCTTTGTGTGAAGCTGTCATTTTAGTTTTTATTAGTTTTAGTCACGTTCATACTCTTTTTAGTCTAGTCTAGTTTTAGTCGACGAGAACTGATGACATTTTATTCTAGTTTTAGTCAATGAAAATGGTATTTTAGTCTCTTTTTAGTAATGCAGTTCTATTTAACCCAGTCAATATAGTACAAGTACCTAGAAGTATAGACAAAACCAAAATTTTCTTTTAGTCAAACCCATTTCAAACAAGGTTATCTTATTATATTGTTACATTATAGACTCAAGAATACATCCATTCCAGACACGGAAGACTCTCTGATTTGAATTTACAACATTTATTTTACCAACCAAACATGTTAGAAGTACACACATATAAATTTAAATAAAATAAATAAAAACAACAATAAAATAAATAAATAAATAATAATAATAATAATCTGCTAATTTTTCTCCAAAAGACGAACCCTGGCTTTCCGGCCATCAGTCCCTTTCTCTGGGTCAAGGCTGATTTATACTCGACGCGTCCACAATTTCGCTTGGGTGAGCGCGGAAAATATGACGTCATCCCGGTGTTGCTGGAAGTTTGCTTTGAGTGCGCGCGAACTATTCGTATGGTGGAGTGCACGGCATTTTTTTTGTAACTTTCCGCATAGCTCCGCATCCGAACATGCACGTGCAGGGCGGTTCGAGAACATTCGAGGGCGATTCTAGCCGAACATGCACGAGTTCAGGGCGATTCTAGTCGAACATGCACGAGTTCAGGGCGATTCTAGCCGAACATGCACGAGTTCAGGGCGGTTCTAGCCGAACATGCACGAGTTCAGGGCGATTCTAAATAGTAAATTAGTTAATTCTCAGCACATAGAGACTCTTTCACCTAGATATCTCCTAGGTTTTGGCCCATTGGATGTGTGGGGGTATGGGTTCAAATCTGGATGCCCCCTTGGACTTGGTGAATTTGGAATAATTAAATTCTTGACTTCAAAGTGACAAAGTAAAGAATATAATTTCCTTACTGTGGTTTTGCACTGATGTTTTTTTCTTTTGCACTTCTTTTGTTTTGAGACTTTGGATGCATTTGGCAAATTTGGAATAATCAAAGTCTTGACTTCAAAACAAGGCTGTTGTTTTTTTCACCTCTGTATTATCTAATTTCTTTTATGTGGTTTTGTTCTGTTTGGTTTGTAAGGGGTATATCGAAGTGGTAGAGCATTTGACTGCATAAAATCAGTGTTGACTTCAAATCAAGAGTGTTGCTATTTGATTTTGTCAAACTGATGGATCTCATTTCTGTGGAAACTCTTTTCTCAGTTATTTTAGGAAACACATTTTATGTGGATATAACTCAGTGGTAGAGCAAGGGCCATTTTGTTCGAAATTGACAAGATAAAGCACATAATTTATTTATTTATTTATTGTGGGGTATAACTCAATGGAAGAACATTTGACTGCTTATCAGAAGGTTCCAAGTTGAAATTTGGATGCCCGCCTTGGACTTGGCAGATTTGGAAGAATTAAATCTTTGACTTCAGAGCAAGACTGTTGTTTTTTGATTTAGTCAATCGGAAGATTCAAATTTCCTTTCTGTGGGTTTTGGTCTTTCAGCTATATGGGGGTAGATTTGTGGTAGAGCATTTAACTGTAGATCAAGAAGTCCATGATTCAAATCTTGGTCCCCACTTTGGATTTGGCAAAATTTTGGAATAACCGAAGTGTTAACATGAATGAATGAGCCATTTATATAGAGCTTTATTGTGTATTGCTGTACACCCAAAGCTCTTAACAATCATGGGGGGTCTCTCCTCAGCCACCACCAGTGTGCAGCATCCACCAGTGCACTCACCACACACCAGCTACAGGTGGAGAGGAGAGAGAGTCATGGAGCCAATCAAGTGGATGGGGATTATTAGGAGGCCATGACTGATAAGGGCCAGTGGAGGGAATTTGGCCAGGACACAGGGGATACACCTCTACTCTTTACAAGAAGTGCCATAGGATTTTTAATGACCAGAGAGTCAGGAACTCAGTTTAACATCTCATCTGAAACACATTATGCATCATCTAAGATAGGCTGTTTTTGATTGATATTGTCCAACTCAAGAAACAGGTTTTTTTCCCCAGTGGTTTTGGGCAACATGTTTTATGCAGATATAGCTCAGTGGAAGAGCATTTGACTGCAGCCCAGAGGTCCCCGTTTCAAATTTAGTGCCCCCTTTGGACTTGGCAGAGTTGGAACAAACAAAGCCTTGACTTCAAAGCAAAGCTGTTGTCATTTGAAACTGTCAAACAGAACCCAGAATTAAGAACCGGCAGGTAGTGTTGTAGTACTCAAGACCGGTCTTGGTAGAAAGATGTATATTATAAAAAATACTAAGAAGTATCTTGAATTTTAGTTGTTTTAGTTCCTTTTAATGCTTGGGTTATTATTTATTTTAAATAATTTTAAGTTACCTTTGGGCCTAACTGGAAGTTTGTTGAGAACCAGTGATTTATATTGTCATGCTGGGTCAGAAATTAATGAGTAACTGGGTCAAAAATGCCACCAAAATAACACAAATAGCTACAAAATTCAAGATATTGTTGCAAAATAAAAATGAAAAAGTACTTGAGATCTGGATTTTTATATTAGAACATATTATATAATTAGGCAATATTACAAGACCAAGAGAGCTGTTTCCACAAATCTGATATTGCTTTTATACAAACATTCAATAAACAAATTAACATTTTAAAACATCACTCTAACCCTAACCCAACATTATTTATACCTTTGTAGTTGTACCAATTCAGAAGCAGCTTCTGTGCCAGTGCAAAGTGAATTCTAATGTTAGTGATTTAATTTCATTGAGGACAGCCCCATATTTTCAGGCAGTAAATGTGGATCTATCAGATAAACTTGAGCAGTGCTGGTCTGGTCTTTACTCTCTCGCCATGACTTGTTCTTATTCTCGTCTTGGTCTCAAATTGGTCTTGGATTAGGTGGTCTTGACTACAACACTATTGCCAAGTTAGATTCTGCCCTGCATGCCATTTAAACTTCCAAGACCTGTTCTGGTTACATGTACTGAACTGCCAGAGAAACCATGGCCACTCCCTTCAGGTGAACATTTACTGGTAATAACTGATTACTACTCAAGATAGGTGGAGGTGATTGTGCCAAGTCAAGTGTTTGACTCAAATATTCATCTCTCATGAGACAACACCACACTATTCAAGAGACTGAAATAAAATAATTCTTTCAGATGCATGACACTGTACTGGCCTTGTAATAACTCACAGTAAAGCATAGTTTAATACGCTTGTCATGTCAGGTGCTCCTACAGACGGTGTGCTGGCAGACACTTGTGCTATATAAAGCATTTGAGACACGTTTTCTTCAGTTCATAACTTACATTTAACAGGAATATTCTTTATCTGCAAATGTTAGGAAATCATTAAAATATTTATATTTCCTCGTCAGAGGTGGACGATCCTTATGCAAGCAACTCTTCGCAATCTTCACAGACGTAAGTCTGACGGTCAGTTATAAAGTCTAAGATTCAAATCTGGATGCTCCCTACTGGCATCACATAAATGTGTTAGATTTAATATAGGACAGAAGACTTCAACCCTGGTCCCAGATACCCACTGTCCCACAAAGCTTAGCAACAACCCTGATAACGCACACATAAACACACAAATTATGTTTTTCATGAATGAAATGGAAGTGAACTTTGGACAGTGGGTCTCCAGGTGAAGGGGTAAAGACTTTAAAAAAACTAATAAAATTAAGCCTTTTTAGGTGTTTTTGGAAACCCTGTTATTGGTAGCATAACGCAGTTGTTGTCTTGGTTGGCTTTTTTCTGTACTGCTCCTTTCATAGCTGCATCACCATCTCTAATGTGCATTTGATAAATATTTCTATATTTTCTCTTGAATCTGAGTTCATCTGATTAATAAAAACCGTCATAGGATCAGATGTCACATTCTAAAGGCCCTCTCAGTAGAGCTGGGCCATATAGCTAACAAGAAGAAAAAAATAAAATGTATCAACGATATAATGTTTCATTCAGTATCAATAGTCTTTTTTATGACCATTTTTAACACAAAGCACAATAGAAAAAAAAAAAAAAGTTTAAATTTAACCACTCTGTTTTTAATTTACCCAATTTGAGACAAACAACATTTTTTGTTTTGTTCTAACAGTTAAACAAAAAATTTAGACAAATATCTCCTTTCTCATGTGTGTGTTATATACAGATTAAATAAGTCTTATGGAAACATCTGGCTTGTCTCCCGAGGCCACAATGAGCAAAATAATGAGGCGTATTAAACTGTCAATGCAATGAAATAACGATCCATTAAAACCGTGCATAATGTCTAAATTAACATAGAAATCAAATATAATTTCATAAATTGCAAAAACAATTATGACACAACAGCATCATGTATTTATGTATTTATGAGTTGCATAAAAAAAAAAAAAAAAAAAAAAAAAAAGAGCCAAATAAACCTCTTATGTCATCATCACGCCACTGACGACGCTCCCTGACGCACGCCTAACATTAGACTGTACTATTTTTGCATTCAAATGCAGTTTTTTTATTTATTTAAATTCAACAAGTTAATTTTTCTATTCACAATCTCCTCACAGGCAGGCACAGCACTCGTGTTCATGTTTGTTGGTGTCACATGCCTACATCAAAGGCTTTTTCTATCATTATCGATGATGGAGTAGAGTTGATAAATCTCAAGACAGTTTTATCGCCCAGGTCTACCTCTCAGACCAACACAGTTTTTAACATTCACCAAAATAAATCCAAATGGTAGCTCACCACCTGATACCCTGAATCTCAACCTTTTAAAACAAATCCATTAACGCTTCACTCAAACAGGCAAGACTCAAACGTTCCCAATAAATGTGTTTAATAAAAGAACAATACTGGCGTCAGGAGTCAAGTCTACTCGCTGTACATGCACCAATAACCAACTTTTTGCTACTTAACATTCAAATACAAGTCTATTAGAGAAAAATACATTTAGAAATGACAAAACAACAGACACTGAACAAATGCAGGAAACAGTGAAGAGTATAAAACAGATTCTAGAAATGTGATTTCATTTTTAAAGTGTCTGCATTGGTCTCCACCACAATGCTCTCAATCCGCTTGTTGTACTGCTCCAGGGTTGTGAGAAGACGCTCATAGAACTCCTGTGGAAGAAAAGTAATCGATATCATTACACAAAACACTGAACTGCTGTTAAACGATCCCATTTACATGAACATGCTAAAGAACACACAGAAGACTGCTGAAGATCGTAACACTCTAATAAAAACAACTGCAGTGATGTTAACAATACAAGCACGCACTACTTTTACTCAAGAACTGCTGGAAAGAAAGAAAGTGCACCTGGGCTTTTTGAGTTTGCTGGTTGCACTTTTCTCGAAGCTTCTGCATCTTCTCTCTGAACTTTTTAGTTTCACGGTTGCTTTCTTCTATAATTTTCACAATTTCCTCCCGTTTCTGGTGGATTTTGTCATATTGCCTGAAACACAAATAAAGTTAGAGCAGTGGATTCCAGACGTTTCTGGTGAAGAACCCCGTTGATCAAATCAGAACATTCAAGAAGAGCACAGGACGATCCTCCTGAATCAAAGAGATGCATTCTTCTGTAAGAGCCTGTTCGCAAAACAAATCAATCAGTGTCTGAAACCACACTTTCTCTTGCATAAGAAGAAAAACAAAGACCATCTTTTAGTTCTTGCTGGAATGTCAGATGAAGACTAGTGGTCGACTCTATTGTTTATTTGACCACAGATGCCTGTATCTTAAGCCTCTTTCACACAGCGATTCTGGAAAATACACAGATAATGTGTTCCATGATTTATCCTGCGATCATCATTCACTCCGCCAGTGATTTTAACCACACGAGCAGTGTCTACTGGACCATATTAAACTGGACAATTACTGGAAAAAGCATAATTTACAGCTCAGATACAAGTTTTCACACACAAAAAACTAAGTTTTATAAAATGATAAACTTTACATTTCAGCCTTTAAACCATTTTTGAGAGAATGGATAAGTCAAAAGTATTAATTATATTAATTTAAACAATTATCAATAAAATATTACATAAATTATTTAACAAATTACAGGTTTGAGATCTTGAGAAACATATCAATATTTTCTGGGATTTTATCAGTAGCAGTAATTAGACGATATTTTCTGAGTGTGTTATTGTGCTGATATCTTAAGGACTGCTGTAAAAAAAAAATAGTAAATAAAAAGAAAAAAATGAAAAGGTACCTTAAATATGTGAAATTAAAACTGTCAGTAGGCAGCAGCGAGTCACAGTTAATAAGAGTCACTGCGAATCATTTAAACGGGTGATTCATTCAAGAACAAAACAGCATCCTGTTGCTCAGAGACGTGTTTGGAATGATTTTTGTTGGACAAATAGAGCAAAAACAGGCAATATAGTGTGTAAACGCAAGTCTCTTAATATTAACTTGTTTATTTTGTACACCAGTTCAATAAACATCACATTTGTAATCATGCTGACTTTTGGAGAGAGAAAAAAAACGGCACTGTGTGATATAAACTATATGAAATAAAGATACATTTTCTGCCCCCATATCTTGAATTATGTGATAATTGTTAATGCATTTTAATAGACTGACGCACTCTAAATGCTCACGCGCACTACTTTAAACCCGTGTTAACTTACTAGACTTCACCTACTGTATGTGCTCACTCTGTAGGTGTGTTTTAAAACAGTTACGATATTAACAGCAGGACACAAAGCAGCAGCACTGGACTCTGAACATGTTTATTTAATGAAATCATTGCCTTCTGAAGTTTAATCTTCACATTCAGCCGTATCACAACTCTGCTCTTTCAGTCTCCAAATGTAAGACCTTTTGAAATCATAAATTGTACAAGAAAGTCTTAAGACTTTAAGGCCTTTAATTTGGTACAGCTAAATGTAAGACTAAGTTCCCGTGGAAACCCTGCAAGACACATTTCGCAGTGATGTACTTCTCAGGGAAGTCACCTGCTCTCAGAGAGGAGCATTATTTGCAGACACTTCTGAATGTCAGTCAGTGTGATCGTTTTGTTTTGATCAGCATGGGTTTGATCAGAAATGAGTTCACATTTTCAGAAAACGCACAAATAAAGATTACTTTAGATTAATTACTATTTGGAGCACTGGGGTTGCTAGAAGAAGGCCTAATCAACAAATCTTTGTGAAAACCTCAAATTCGACCAAAACTGACATTTTTCATTTCTTTTGCCTGTAGCTCAAAATTAGACCGTGTGCATTAGACCAGCACAGCTCACAGATGATCAGGAGACATTTAAAGATTTGTTTAAATTATATTAATGTGTATTTGCTAAATGCTGGCAGTAAGCGAGAAAGTATTATGATTGCTTTTCTATTATTTATAATATAAAAGCAACCTTTTCGTATACCTTTTAATTTTTGTGTAACAGTTCTGTCTGATTATTAGACTCCTGTCTGTATTAGAAGGGTTAATGGTGACCATAAACAATGAAGAGAGAGTAGGGCTGTGCAAAAAAACTGAATGTGATTTTCATGCGCATCTCATCAGTAAAGGCGCTCCTGTGATTAGTAGTGTATCTCCAGCTCGTGCGTTCAGATCAGGGTTGCCAGGTTTTCACAACAAATCCTGCCCAGTTGCTTTTCAAAACTAGTTCAATCGCGTTTCGTTCCGGGTGATAAAAATACACGTTTTTGGCAAGTCTGCTGTTGTTTTTCATGTTCGCGGGTTGAAGCGAACCCAATACCAATAACATGATATTTAGCCCCTAAAATGAGAATTTTACCAAAAAAATATATATATATTTTAACCCCGGGATGCAATTTTTTATCGGGGAACCTCCTGGAAACGTGATTGGGCTAGTTTTGGACTAGTTTTGAGAAACACTGGGCAGGATTTGTTGTGAAAACCTGGCAACCCTGATCTGAACGCACGTGCTGGAGATATACTACTAATCACAGGAGCGTCTTTACTGAAGAGATGCGCATGAAAATCACATTAGATTTCTTGCACAGCCCTAAGAGAGAGAATGTGAGCTCTGCACTGTTAAAAGAAAAGTCCAGCTTTGAACACATCTGAAAAATGCCAAATGTGGGCAGAGAGGGTCTGCTGTGACCCCTGGGTTTGTACGGTTCCAAATATCAGCACAAAAGAAAAAAATTACTACATGTGCTACATTTTCACCCAAAAGAAAAATTATATTTATGTAAATATAAAATATGTATGTAACTTTCTTCAGCTAACCAAAGATTTTTTTTTTAGAAAAACAGGTCCATGAGGCAAGAGATCAGGTGCAAGGATGACTAAAATAAAAACCTATAACATGACTGTAATCTGTATGAGGACAGTGAACCAGCCAATGTCTTCTAAAGCAAAAGAACAGGTTACAGAAGAAAAAAAGTGACTTACCCATAAATATTTTTGACTTGCTGATCTTTGACCTCTTTCTTCTTCTGTCGCCGGATCTGTTGTTTAGACTCCTTGTCCAGCTTCATGGCAATGGTCCTCTTCAGCTGGGCTTCTTCATTGCTCAGGTTCTTCAGCTCTTTCTGCAAGGACTCATACATGGCTGCTAAGCTCTGGACCTGTACAGTACACATTTATGAAGGTTGAGGGGGCTTTAACTCCTCTACACAGGACTGACGAGCGTGTTCTGCTGTGTGAGGTGTATCTGAGCTTCACCTCCTCTTTCTGCTGGTTGGTCTTACACATGCTGCCCTGTAAGTCCTGCTGCTGTTTGAGCAAGACCTGGATTTCTGCCTCCACCTGACCTGCACACTGCACCAGCATCTGGAGCTCCACCAGCCTCTCATCGGCCAGCTCCTGTCACACACACACACACACACACACACACACACACACACACACACACACGGATGACATCAATAACCAGTGTGAGAACAGGGTTTCTACACACTTCCATCACATCTGAGACCGTATTCATGATCTAATGTTTCGTTCTATTACAATAAGTATAATCTGTTCCTATTTAAACACAGCATGTGTTCACTAAAATAAATGACTACTAATGCTAATGGTCTGCTTTCTATGTCTTTAATAAGAACAAGCCTCAGCTGTGCCAGACGTTACTCCAGGCAGAGAACCGGTCACCACATCAGTGATATCGTAATTTACTAAACCAACATCATCAGGAACTGAATTCTGTTTTGGAAACGGTTTCAGTCTAACAGTAGTTTTCAGATACAAACATTATATAAACTGTAAATTAAAAACATTAAAGGTTATTTAATCAAGAGCAGTGAGTGGTTTTCTGTCTTTTGTTGTCTGATTAACTTTAACGGCAGAAGCCACAGCTTCCAAAACGGACCGTGTTCACGAGGTTACTCGGCCTGTGTCCAGCTGTGAAAATAACTCTGTGTGATACTCGAAGCAGCTTTAACCCTGCGTGCTCTGGATGAGACAGACCACAGAAAACTGTCTCTGGAGCACACGAGTACTGAATGGCTTAAAACTATTTTAAAAGATGTTCAAATTATCATTTTTTTTGTAAAGATGCAACGATGGCCCTGTTAGGCACGAGAGCGTTCTGTCAACTGTCCCGAAGCGCTAGTGAAAGTCATGTATAGCAGCGAAACAAAGAATCCTGAGCCTGAACTTTATTCCAGGTGTGGGGGGGGGGGGTCCTTTCTTTAACATTTGGAAGGATACTGTGGCAAAGTTATTGCTTTCTTTATTCAAACAGATTTTTCTCCATGTATATATGGTTGACCTGAAGAATGAAAGCTGTATCATACACGTGGAGAATTATGAGCTATATCACCGCTTCTCAACACCAGGGCTGTGACTAAACACTTATCTCTCCAGATGAGACTAAATACAGAGACTTGGCTCACTAGAACACAACATTAATTCTATTTTCACGAAATGTTCAATGACAAAATATTTGTCTTTTAATTACAAAAAGTAAAACAATGCAGTTGTATTTTGAAATATTTTAATCTAGGGCTATAACTAATGATTATTTTGGTAATCAAGTAATCTACTGATTATTTTGACAATTGAGTAATCTGATATTTTTTAGTAACAAACAGACCTAAGTGAAAAACAGGCTTTAGTATGACTATTTATATATAAACTAACGATTGGTTATTTTTGTTTCTCAAATAAAATATCAAAACCAAGTAATTACATAGTTTTAGTGAACAATAATGTTAAAATACATAGTGTAATATTCCTATACATAATATGAACATAACTAACAAGTACATTATGTAATATAACAAACACCTGCAGAGGGCGCCAACGGCCTGGTGACGTTCCACTTTACAGCGTGATTAAACGATGCTTAAATCCATTAAACTTTAATATTTTTTTCCACATGGAAACTCAGAAGCTTTTATTTTGAAGTCGCAATGTACAATAAATGGCATATTTAGACATTTACGTTCCAAATCTAGTGAGATAATGCAGTTTTCCCAGATGAACGTTAAGCAATTCAAATTCCCAGCATGCACAGAGGAAGAGTTCAGCCTCTTTCACACAGTCTTCACTGGTAAATTACTGGGAAGTTCATGTGTGGACAGGACCTTTTCAAAAATCCCGGTTAATGTGTTCTGCCAATCATATCGTTCTTATGGAGATGACATTACTCTGAGCTGTTTACAAAGCTCCGCTGCTTTATGATTAGTTTTCCTATATTAATGTGTTAGATGGACATCTTTGTTTTTCAATGTTTTGTGCTTCTCCATTCATCAGGGCTGCGACTGGATTCTATTAATATGTGCATCTCGTGTTTATAAGAGCAGAATATTCTGATT
>NC_056607.1:2265046-2327546 GCF_018340385.1 Cyprinus carpio | reverse complement strand
AATGTTAAAGTGTAACAGTAACCACATCAAACATAAATAACCTTTAAAAAAAGAATGTAGGCATAACAATGTAATAATTACCCACGTAAATCTGGCACGACGAAGGTAACGATATGGAACATGTTGATTAAATATGAAGTATTACACACACGTTAGACCATATTTATGGGACCTGTACTGATGAAATGTAAAAACAGTAAGGTACTGTATTATGATTTTAACAATGTTGAAAAGCCATTTGTGAAAAATAATAGAAGTACTAATGGTCTATGACAGTCTATAAGAATGAATGTTGAGGCAGACTGATAGCCCTTACAATCCAGAAGAGAAGCTGTCAGAGCTGACAGATTAAATCCATTTTGTGCTTCTGCCTCAGTTCTGCTCTTATTTTATTCATTCACATCAGTCCACAGCAGGAACATGTGTTTCTCATGATGTCCTCTGTACTCCAGAGAGAAGGATACGCAAATCTGTTCAGTCAGCGCTTATGAAAAAATACTGTGGGACCATGAACACTTTACAGTTCAAATTAAATCATGCTATCCTGTAAAGCTAAATGAGATGTGATGGTTGTAGACGCCTGTGCTGTGCACACTAGGATGGACTTGCAGGAGGGCGACGCAAGCTCACTTTCCCAGCCGCTGTCCAGGTCCTCCTCCCGAGGGACGCTGGTGGACGTCCCTGCTCCGGTCACCATGATTGCCGCTGCTTTGGTGGTCCTCCTGGCACCATAAATATCAAGTCATCAGGTTGACCCTAATTACACTGAGAAGATTAAACAACAGATTTCATTCGTTTCTAACAAAACATGTCCTTCCATGTCCATTTCATTGAATTAAACAGACACATTTTGCATAGTTTTGTTTTCTAGCATGGTTTCAGTGCTTGGTTGAGTTGTGCTGGACATTTATGATTTTTATTCACACATTTATTTATTCAGTTGTTCAAAATTGCATAAGGAGAAAGAGACAGAGAATGAGCAGCTTGTTCTCTGATGAGGAACTCAGTGAAGTGGTAGGTCTCGTACTTCAGGTCTTTGATGCTCTCCAAACACACCATGACAACGCCGTGACCGAATCTGCGGATGGGAGATTTATTATCTCAGATCTTTGGAGGTGGCTTTGCTCAATGTACTACAACATTTCAAAGCATCATACTGTTAATTAATAAACCATCAGTATCGGCTCTTTTTATGCTACTTCCAATATGCCGATAACTTTAAAATAATAAAAAAACGGCCGATTAATATCGGCAGCTGATACATCGCTGCATCCCTAGTCTTTAGAGTCACTTCTGATCAATTTACATTTTTTTATACATTCCCTAAACTTTTGAATGACAGTATATCACAGTTTCCACAGAAATATTGTGCAGCACAACTGTTTTTAACATTGATAATAATCAGAAATGTTTCTTGAGCAGCAAATCATCATATTAGAATGATTTCTGAAGATCATGTGACACTGAAGACTGGAGTAATGATGCTGAAAATACAGCTGCACATCACAGAAATAAATTACACTTTAACAGAGATTCACACAGAAAACAGCTGTTTCACATTAGAATAACATTTTATGATATTTCTGTCTTAAGAGTATTTTTGATCAAATAAATGCAGTCTTGGTGAGCAGAAGAGACTTCTTTCAAAACAACTAAACAATCTTAATTATTCAAAACAGGTAATGTGTATTTATTCTATATTCTGCTACCCGTTTTTCCCCATTTTGTTGTTTAGTATTTTCATATTACTCATTTTACGTAATTAAAATATCTCAAAATAACCGTAATAGTCAGCATCAATCTCCTTCTTCGTGTTCTTCTGGGCGCTGGTACAGCTGCAGTGAACAGTCAAACAGATATCATCAGTTAAACACCGCTTCACGTATACAAAAGAAACTGCTCATCCAACATACTGACAGCAATAATTCACATTTTTAATGAAACCCTAAATCTCATTACCTCCTCGACTACAACATATAATCACACCAGGTTCTGGTGCTAACAGAAGCCAGCGGGTCTGGTCAGGTATCACACGCTCTTTCTCGAACAGCTCTCGGACTCCTGCTGCACCAAATACTGGTCTCCTCTGTTTCCTGGAACCTCTTTACCCTCACGGTCCCACATCTTCAGCCCCACTCTCTGTTAAACACAAACATAAGAGCTCAAGCAGTGCTGAGGAATAAGACACGCTTCCACAGGGTTCACAGCGCAGATTACTGAGATAAGGAAATAAACTAGAGCGGCCAAATGATTAATCACAGCCAAAACAAACATTTTTATTTGTGTGTACTGTGTATATTTACTATGAATACAGCCACATGCATGTATACATTTAAGAAGAATGTGTTACATTTATATATTAAATATACATTTAAATATTTTCTAAATATACTGTATGAGTGTGTGTTCATATATACATAATAAATATACACAGAACACATACACATTTATTATGTGAACAAAAACTTTATTTTGGATGTGATTAATCATTTGTCAGCAGTAAAATAATCCAAACATTATTTGATCTGAAAGAACATAGAAAAGTATCATTATATAAAATAAAGAAATAAATATTTCAGATATAATCTGTATTTTAAGGCATTCAATAACGACTCTGTGACATTCCACAAGCACCAGTAAGTTCTGCAGATGGTAAAATATAGATCATTTAATCATAAAATGAGTACTTTTTGCATTAATTAGTGCAGTTGCTAATAATATTTCATGTTAATTTCTGGTTTATTTCATGTTTATACAGATTTGACAGTAAAGCAGTAAGCTTGAGTTGGGAAGCATACAAAATGAACTTTTATTAGCAACAGTAATGTGTGCAAAATCTTTTATATATACACGTGTGTGTGTGTGTGTGTGTATATAGAAAGAGAGAGATATTCTACTCTTACTGTCATTACTCTTCTGTAGTATTATATGAACTGACCAACACCTTCAGTGATTGTGTGAGATTTAGTCGTTAATTGAAGAAAAGTTTGCTTTTCAAGACACTTTTCTAACTTCATACACAAAAAAAGTACATAACTCTGACAAAATCTGATATTTTATAATAGTGATTTTATCATTCAAAATATGAAGCAGAAATGTCTGCTGGTTATAATGGTGATGTTATCAGAACATCATCATCTTGCTGCTCAGATGTGCTCAGGGTGATGGTGATCAGATCAGAAGCGAAACACACAGACATCGTTAAGATACTTGTGTTTCTGATGTCATAAAATCACAAGTCTGTTCTGATTCAAAGCTCAGAAGCTACAGCTTAAATCAATAATAAAAAAAAAAAACAAAAAAAAAAAACAATAAATTATTTTGAGGGCTTTCAATGTACTCTCATTAAGAAAATAACTTTAATAATGTGTATTACTTCTAACAAATAAGTTTTCATTCAAAACTAACCAAAATTACGAATAATTTCCGCCCCGGAGAGACTTGGTGTTGTTTCTGAACAAAGGGAAATATACATCTAGATAAGCCTCGACATCAGCTCACGCCCAAAATCAGTTCAAAAATATCAGCAGCAATCTAATATCGTGCATCCCTAGTTATCTGAGATATTGTTTAATTTTACATACGTGTTTGTTTACCACAAAGCATATTTTATTCATGCCATTAAAAATCACATTCAAACTGGATGATTTTAGAGCTTTAAAGTGCTGGAAACAGTTGTGTGGATGCTTGAGAGGCACTGAAAAGTGCTCGAATCTCTCTCTAAAGGGTAGTATGAATAATGTAATAACACCATGGTTATAGTTAGCATTAATACTATTAGAACTATTCTCAGCTTTTCTCAGAGCTCACTGCAGAAGCTAAGACACCTGTGACACGTGATGACGGATGAAGCTGGGAACATGCATCTGTCATGACTCGAGACGCACTAATGATCCTGTAACGCAGCACTCGAACCCTACAGTCCGGCGCCAGCTCCTCCCAGTGTCCTTTCTCTCGAGCAGTTTGGGGATTTCATCTTTTAAATCACGAGTCTTAAACTCAGGAAGACAGTAAACACACAGGGACTTTGGTGTTTTTCTCACGGTTCTGAATCTGATGATCTGGAACGAACACTCGTGTGTGTGTACAGCACTCTCTCTCGCTCTCTCTCTCGCTCTTTCTCTCTCTCTCTCTCTCTCTCTCTCTCTCTCTCTCTCTCACTCTTTCTCTCTCTCTCTCTCTCTCTCTCTCTCTCTCTCTCTCTCTCTCTCACTCTTTCTCTCTCTCTCTCTCGCTCTTTCTCTCTCTGTCTCTCTCTCTCTCTCTCTCTCTCTCTCTTTCTCTCTCTCTCTCGCTCTTGCTCTCTCTCTCTCTCTCTCTCTCTCTCTCTCTCTCTCTCTCTCTCTCTATCGCTCTTTCTCTCTCTCTCTCTCTCTCTCTCTCTCTCTCTCTCTCTCTCTCTCTCTCTCTCTCTCTCTCTCTCGCTCTTTTCTCCTCTGTCTCTCTCTCTCTCTCTCTCTCTCTCTCTCTCTCTCTCTCTCTCGCTCTTTCTCTCTCTCTCTCTCTCTCTCTCTCTCTCTCTCTCTCTCTCTGTCTCTCTCTCTATCTCTCTCTCTATTTCTCTCTCTCTCTCTCTCTCTCTCTCTCTCTCTCTCTCTCTCTCTCTCAGCACATGCAGTGTTTCTGGGGAACTCATCATCACACTCAGAGGCCAGGAAGGGTCTTCTCTCTGTGAATGTGAGATGATCGAGATGCAGAGGTGCTGAGATGATGAAGTGAGATAATCTTCGCCCCATCACTTTACTCAACTGTGATTATAAAATTCTAGCTCATATATTTTCCAATAGGCTCAAGAAAAATATAAATCAAATAATTAGTGAATCACAGTCTGGTTTTATAAAAGGTAGATCAATACATAATAATATCAGATTGGTTTTAGATATTTTAGATTATCGTGAATATATTGAGGATGAGGACTATATTCTCTTTTTAGATTTTAAAAAGGCATTTGACACGATCGAACATAATTTCATATTTAACTCCCTTGAAAAATTTGGTTTTGGCATGAAATTTATTTCTTTTATAAAAATGTTATATAAAGACATCAATAGTTCTATATCCCTTTCATTTGGAACATCCCAGAGATTCAACATTTCACGAGGAATAAGACAAGGATGTCCCATTTCCCCTTTTCTATTTATCTCAGCAGTAGAAATGCTTGCTATCTTGATAGATAAAAACAGCAACTTTGATAGACTCAGTGTACAGTATTTGGAAGACAAATTGGTATAAGTCAATTAGCTGATGATACAGTGATCTTTTTAAAGGACCAATTTCAGATTAATAAAGCCATTCAACTAGTTAATCTCTTTTCCAAAGCATCAGGCCTACACTTAAACTTGAACAAGTGTGAGTTACTTGCAATTCATGGCAGCGAACTAGACTCTTTATGTAACATACCCATAAAAACATGTGTAAAATATTTGGGGATAACTATTACTAGAGATAGTAATCAAAGTGTCCAAGAAAATTTTGTTAAAAATCTTTCAAAAGCAAAAGCTATTCTCAATAACTGGCTACAAAGAGATATCTCAATTTTTGGAAGAGTTTTACTGACTAAAATGGAATTACTCTCGAGGTTCGTTTATCCAGCCTCCTCCTCAGCTATCCCACCTCATTTACTAAAAGAATGTAATATTGCATTGTTTAACTTTATCTGGAAAAATAAGCACCACTATATTAACAAAAATGATTTAGTTCACAGTTATGAAGAAGGGGGATTAAATGTTATTGACTTAGAAATAATGAATAGTGTTTTAAAAACTCAGTGGTTAAGATCATTTCTTTGTAATACAAACTGCTTATGGTTCACCGTCTCTTCATCAATATTTGGGAAAGTAGGTGGCTTGGAATTTTTGATTAGATGTGACTTTGATATATCCAGATAACCTCTTAAATTGTCTGCATTCCATCAACAAGTCCTCCTATGTTGGAAATTAGCATTTTCTCACAATTTTAGTCCACACAAAACTTGTATTTGGAACAATCGTTTTATTTTGCACCATAACAAATCTTTATTTTATGAAAACTGGTTTCAATATAATATTTTTCCCCTATTGGACATGACGGATAGTTATGGAAATGTTCTCAATTACAAGGATTTCTGTTTAAAACATGGATTTGTATGTCATCCTAAAGAGTTTTACAATGTTGTAAATGCCAAACCCAAAAACATGGTATTGTTAGTAAAAGGGATTCTTTCACATTACTCTGTGACATTCTCTCTCCCGTCTCCTTGTCTCGGTGAATTGTTTATTAGAGATCATAAATGTAACAACAAATATATTAGAAGTGTCTTCATTGATAAACTTCATCCAAATAGAATTAAACGATATTATGTTTTCAAAGAATTTAACCCTAAAGAGGTGAAGGAAATGAGAATGAATTATCTTACCTCCAAGTCTCCCTAAAGTGAAAGAACTTCATTTTAAAATTATAAATTATATATACCCATCTAAAGAACTTCTCAAATCAAAATTTGATATTGGAGAAAACTCTTGTCAATTCTGTGAAATTGATTTGTTTTGGACTCAATTGTGCAGTAAAATGTCATGTATAATTACATGGGTAAATCCCCTTGAATACAAACAAATTAAGTTTGGTGTGCTTAAGAAAGATTGTTTACAACATTACTTGGTTAACCAACCTTTTTGAAGTTGCTAAATACTTCATTCATAAATGCAGATTTCTGAAAACCCCTCCATCCTTTCCTCACTTTTCTAATGAACTTACATTTTTTGCTGCTTCTCTTGATGCTCTTTCAAACAAAAAAAGCTACTACAGTTGCCAGGTTCTTCAGTGAGCTAAGTGCCCTATAACTCCTTGCTACCCCTTGTAAGAAATTACTTATCTATAATTGCTTCATTTTTTTTTTGTTCCTTTTATTTTATTGTAATGTTTTTTTATTATTATTATTTATTTTTATTTTATCCCTTATTGCAATTCGTGATTGTACATTTAATGTATATCATCAGAATTACATATTGTAATAGCAACTATGTCTGCCTCGGAGAATTGCTAATATTGTTTGTTCAGTACCTACTTTGTATGTACATTTGTTCATTTGCTATTAATAAAAAAAGAAAAAAAAAGTTATGTATTTATTGAACAGTTTTTCACAGTAATCTCTGCCATCCCATCTGGAATTAAAACTATAATGATATAATATACTATTATATAGTCAATTTACACCAATCTTACCAGCACTATACTTAGGGCAAACTAAGTTTAAAAGTAAGGAATGTACAAATGTTTATATTAGGCAAGTCTTAAATAATGTTATGTTTCCCTACAGGTCTTTAAGAAATAATTTGGACATTTTCTTTGACAAAAAAATGCTTGAGCATATTAGAACCTCATACTTGAAATTTCCAGTTCAACCCAAAATTGTATATGATTTTTACCCATCTGGAGAGTTTCTAAGGGTTAGATTTAATTTTAATATGATATTATGTAAATTTTGTAACTCATCTCCAGATGATACAGAGCATATTTTTTTTGCTTGTAAATATTCTAGTGTCTTCTGGGACAAAATGCAATTATGGTTAAAATAGAGAAATGTGGTTAAATTGAACCTGTCCTTTATAGATATTAAATATGGAAACTATAAAGAAGATGGCAAAAAGGTTTGTTGATTAATGTCTTACTTTTGTTAGCGAAGAACTTTATTCATACATGTAGATTCTTTAAATCACCCCCTATGTTTATAGTATTTAAGAAATATTTGAGACAATATTTAAAAACTTTATCGAAAACAAAAAATAAAAAAGCTGGAATCCTGTTAGATTTATTTGATAAATATAATTTATTATAACACTTTTTTTCATCCCCTGTCTTAATCTGTATATTAATACAGATAAAAATGAATTTTTTTTTTTATTGTTTGTTTTTTAGTATAAACTTTAGCCCCTTTCAAAATTAATGTTTTTGAATGTAAATTGTATGCCAATTTGTTCTGTAAAGTTGTATTACTAACTTGTGTTACTTTGAAAGAGCTTTTGAAATGATCGTGAACGCAAAAGATGTTTTTCAAACATGAACTAGTGGTGAGAGATTTAACTGAATTAAGATCAGCATGAATTCATGACCTCCAACCCGTTAAGATATATACAGCTACACATTTTCTGTATGTCTTTGATTTGTTTTTGAGTGAACTAGCAGTTTCTTTAATGTTCATTTTTGTCACTTGTGTATCTAATAAATGAAACACACTGTGTGTAAAATGAGTGACTAAGTAAACTAAGAGTGTTTTCGGAGGACTCTGTCCTTCTGTTGCTCAGTGTGTGGACAGAAAGACAGAGGTGTGTTTGTACAGATGTCTAACCCTCAAAACACCAGCTCAGTTCTGCTGCACACAAACAGACTGAAAACCTTTTCTTATTACCATTTAAAATTAGACCAAATATTTTGTTTATTTTTCCCACTGTGTAATATATACACACACGTTTAAAGGTAGTTTTAGTGGATATTGTTCATGCTATGAGGTCAGACGGAGCGTCAGCTCTCACATGTGCACACACTCCTGACAGTGAACATCACGTGTGTGTGTGTGTGTGTGTGTGTGTGTGTGTGTGCGCGCTCCTGGAGTGAACAGTGTAGTGAGCACACGTCAGTCTTCACACCCCTTCCTCCTCCAGATTTATTGATAGTTTAAGTTACATTTCTATGTCCTACAACTTCAGTTGCATTCACCTTCCGACTTTAGTTCAAGCAAATCAAAGTTTTTATTATCATTATTATCATTATTATTAAGAGTAGTCTAAGTGATATTGTACAAAAATATCATTTTGATTTCTGTGAAAACATTCACCTTTCTTCTAACTCCAAATCTCTGTTTTTTCTTCTTCTTTTATTGTTATTGTATTGTAGTTTTCACCTTGGGTAGAGCGACCTGAACTCTGTCCGTCCAAAGATTTCATGTTCTCAAACTGTTTCCAGAATATGCTATAAAGTTGTTTGCTTTATATTCATTTATTTTCCTCCACGCAGCTGCGTGCTGCTGGTTTGACCGGACCGGACCGGACGTGTCCTGTGCTGCTCTTCCAGGTCAATCGCTCGCAGACTCTTCCATTAAACACAACTGCTGATCGTCCAGAAGCGAGCGCTTCCCTGATCTCTGTGTGGCTGGTTCTGATCTCTCCAGGCCGCGGTCCACACTAACGCTCTCACACATCCCTGTTCACCAGTGGCACGGAAAGGGGGTTCTTTAACAAAGCATTATACATTACACCTCTACCAAACTAAACATAAACTTTTTTTTGTATTAAATGCAGAAAGTGGAACGTTTTTTCCACCCCTTTCCTCCTTTTACATGTCAAGAGCTCACTGGCCTGGGAATAGCCTCTATCAGCCAACCGCCGGCCAGTGAAGAGGATTCAGACACAATAATACAACCATCAATCAGGAAAAGGAGGGGCGATGGAGCCGGCACTAAGCGCTGGCCTCGATGGTGCACTCCTTGGCCACGTGGCCGGACTTGCCGCAGTTGTAGCAGTTGACTTCGCTGGCCTTGCTGCACTGGACGGCGACGTGTCCGATCTCCCCGCACCTGAGAGGAGCACAAGCACGGGTCAGCACGGGTCAGCGGCACCGCAGCGCTGCGACCGGGCCTCACCTGTAGCACTTGACCTTCTCGCAGCCCTTCTGGATGTGTCCGAAGCCGCCGCAGGAGTAGCACTTCTGCTCGTTAGCGTGCTCACAGTCGCGGGCCATGTGTCCAGCTTTACCACAGTTATAGCACACCTGCTCGCGCTCCTTCTTGGGCTCCTTGCAGTCTCTGGAGATGTGGCCGCCCCTGCCACAGTTGTAGCACGCTGAGGGATATAGCACACACACACACACACACACACACACACACGTATGTTTACTGTGATAGTGATATCAACAACGATAATTCAGGGAATCCTGTTTCTTTAGGGAAAAGTGTTATCTTTCCTGTTTTTACCCCAAATAGGGTGTTGTGATCATTACTGAGCACACGTAATGTAACGAGTGTTTAATTCAGACTGGAAGCCAGAGGAAAAACTCCACCAAGCTCACAGAAGTACTAACACTGACCGCTCCAATCCCTGATGGGGACAGAGGCATCCAGTGATCACTACACACACAACGGAGGTTTAACTGATGAATCTTGAAGACGATAAACATACGATTGTGACGATATAAGCTTTATCTGTGCTCTTCAAGCAGTCTTGGGTGTTTTTTTCTCATTCTGTAATATAAAACCACGTCTGGTCACAAAAAGAAGTTATTTCAAACACTCGACTGTGATATTAAATTAATCTGGAGAAAAAGCATGTGAATAAATGATATCTCTGTTAGCTAGCAGGTTAGGGCTCAGACAAACGGGAGTGATCACCCTTCTTCCTTTTGTTTTCTAGTAAAACACCACACTAATCTACTTTACTCATGTTGAAAAATACTTCATGATGACTTTTACAAACACTCCTCATCAGCTGACCGCATGCTACATAGATGTGTGTACTTCAAGGAGCACAAGTGAAGTTTACTCTTTTGTCAACATTCAAACTTTAAACTATTAACTTTAACTATTTCAGAATTTCTACTTCAAAATTGCTGACTAAAAACAGTTTCTGCACTCATGTTTAAGTTATTTGTTTTCACACTGTTGAACAATTTAAAATGAGCCAAACAGTGTTTAATTCAATGTGTGAAGTGTGAAGCTGACTGAAAATAGTTTTATCCCAATTTTACGAGAAACATGAGAAATGTCAGGAGCGTGTAACAGACGAAGGTTTGTGCAGGTCCTCACCATCCTCGGTCCTCTCACAGTCCCTCGCCACGTGACCCGGCTCTCCGCAGCGATAGCAGAACAGATCTAGCGTGAGCAGAGACACACGTCATTCACACGTCAGCTCAGCGGACAGCTGCTGTAACAGCGCTCGTACCTTTCCCTCGGCCACGACCCTTTCCTCGGCCGCGGCCCGCGCTCGGACAGTTCTTGATCCAGTGGCCCGAGCGGCCGCACCCGAAGCACTCGCTGCTGCTCATAGCCTCTGACTGAGACAGAAAACACAGCTTCATGATCCGTCTGGACACTCAGCCAACACAGACACAGACGGTGCTGCTCAGAAATATAACACATTAAAGAACACTGTACACAACTAGCCATCAGAATACTTTACACAAGATATACAGCTAACAGAAAAAGACATTTCAGATCTACACTAGACAAGGTGATAGATTATCACACCTCTGAATGAAACCACTGTCTATTTACATTAAAAACAATACAATCTAATAAAATTGACAGTGACTTCAGTTTGTAAAGACAGACATGATGATGGAGGTTCTTCACCTTCTAATGAATATTTAAGTGTACGTCTTGTATGACCTGAAAACACACTGTAAAACTACTTTGTAAATCAGTTTAAGTAAATGATTAACATTTGATTTAAAATGACACTGAAACTAATTTGCATTAATAAAAAAAATCCAAAACAACTCGTTTCATGGGTTCAGGTTCATGTTAATAGAAGTCTTAAACACAAGGTTTATTTGTTAACACTGCGGATAGTTAATTATTCTCTTGACTTTTGAGAGAAACGAGTTCTTGGTTTGAGGACCGCTCGAGTCGATTCAACCGAGTCCTTGGAAAGATTCGACTCAAAAAACGAATCGTTCGCGAATCGGACTGTCACTTAACACAGCTCCCGTTAAAACACGTGGTGTGAACTACTAAAACATGACAAACCCACCGTGCCGGACAGTATCCTGTGAATCATTGCGAAGAACGATTAAAACCGGGTTCGAGGAGAAAGCTGCGAACGAGGCCAAACCGATCTCACAAACCGAACGCGGATCAGAACGCGCTCACTGAGGACAACAGTGCTGTCTGGACAGATGTAAACACACAGCTACGAGCTCCACGAACACACTGAGAGAGTGTTTAACAGCACAGACTAGTGTTAGATCAGAACTAGATGAGGATCAGTGGTGCTCAGGGCTGATGTCCCGCGACAGTACAGCTATGAGCGCTTATAACCGCTGTCAATAACGGACTTTATGACCGCGTCGCGTCTGAGATCTTCGCTTCCCGCTCGCAGCCTGTCGCGGTAGGCCACAGTGCGCCGTCAGAAAACCTCACCTCTGTGTCTTTCTGGACACACTCGCCTTACAAACACAGCTCTGGCATCTCGACACCGCGGAGACGCGCTCCGAGACTGTGACGCCGCGCCGCGTGCGTCGAGTAAATGTCGTGTTTTCGTCCTTTAAGGGAACTCACCTCGGCGACGTGACTGTAGCTGTTTATGTTCCTTCTCTGCGCTGCGCCACACGCGCTCTGCGCACGGCGCGCGCCTCCTCCGCCCCGCCCACCGCGCGCTGCACACGACCCTCATCCGCAAACACGTGACGACAGAGCGCGCTCACCAGCGACACCGACAGCTGCGTGTCGCTTCTGAGAGATATAATATAATAATATATGTATATATAATATAATAATATAATAATATATGTATATATAATACAGACAGATAGATAGATAGATAGATACTCAGTGCAGGTTGTACCCCTCCATCTTGAAATCCTGTTAATAGCACAAATAAATAAATACAACAAATATGCAAATTAAACATAAATTTAAGTTTGTAAGTCATCTGGTCAGAGGAGAACTGGCCCCCCGACTGAGCCTGGTTTCTCCCAAGGTTTTTTCTCCTTTCTCTCACTGATGGAGTTTTGGTTCCTCTGGCTTGCTTAGTTGGGGACACTTCATTTACAGCGATATTGTTGACTTGATTGCAAATTATTGCACAGATACTATTTAAACTGAACTGAGCTGCATGATGACATCACTGAATTCAATGATGAACTGCCTTTAACTGTCATTTTGCATTATTGACACACTGTTTTCCTAATTAATGTTGTTCAGTTGCTTTAACACAATCTGTTTTGTTAAACATTTACATTTAGCATCTATCTATCTATCTATCTATCTATCTATCTATCTATCTATCTATCTATCTATCTATCTATCTATCTATCTATCTATCTATCTATCTGTGTCTATAGGGAATCCCTTAAATCTGTGGCACAAGGTCCTGCACTCTGTTCTCTCCGCTCCCTCTCTGTGAGAGCAGAGTGCATCTGAGAAGCTCTGGGATTTATTCACTGAGAGCCTCCTTCTGACACGGAGCCGCAGCTTGATAGTGCTCTGGGCCCACTGCAGAAGTGCTGTTTGCTGGATTTGTATTCTAGGAGAAAAGGGCTTTTCCCTGCTGTGGATGAACTGAGAATGAAGAGAGCGTTTGGTGGAACTGTGTCTGGATATGAGAAGATAATCTGACATGGATGGGTTTCACCAGCACTTCTTGATTCAGGTGAGTAACTGTGAGAAAGATATAGCACCCAATAAACTCATTTTAACATAAGCTATGTAATTAATAATAATCTGATTTTTCAAGAACTCAAAAAATGCTAAGAGTGGCATTGCTGTGGAAGTAATCTGTGTCATGTCAAGCCCTTGTTTTAAATCTAATCTTTTTTGTTCTTTTTTTTCAGTGTTCTATGGCATTGTAACAAAACAAATAAATAAAAATCCAAAGCATGTGCATAAAGGTATTGTATGGGTTTTGTACAGGTCATCATGCATCTAATAGAAGTCTAGGTCAAGTCTGAACAGTTATGATGGTGATCTGACCAGTGATGTTGAATATATTTCTGGACTAAGATCTGTGTGCTGGTGATATTCTGTAAAATGTTTTGTTTGGAATGAACTGTAATGTAGTTGTTTTTCACAGTGAAGCATGCATTCATTAAATCGTGAGGTAATGTGCTGCTATGGCCAAGTGATGGCACTGTTGTCAGAGAAAAACACTTCATGTTATTTCTAGTGTTTTAAGTGAATCAGCTTGTTACAATACAGAAAATACAAGCAATATAATGAGCCACAATAGCACAGATATGTACAGATGCAAGTTTAATGTAGAACAAGTAACTCTTGTTTTGTTCTTGTAAGATGAAATGAATGATTCATATGTCAAATCTCTATGGTGTCATGGCACTGGAAGAACAGGCTTAATACCACCACTGTGGGTTAATAGGAGAAAAATGAGCTGTGGAAAAACGTCTTTATACCTGTTTATACCTCTTTATTTTTAATTCTGTGTATGGCTGTCTTTCTGTCTGTGCCAAAACCCCACTCTGGTGTTTCTCATCTAAGCGTTTAAAGCTCTGGTGACTTTTGGTGAACTGTAGGTGCATGGGTCTGATAACAGTCACTGCTTCTGTACTGCAGCCTGCCCCAAACAAGTTGTGGTTGCAGACATCCCAAGTCTCCTGGAAGTCCCGGGAGTCTCCCGCATATTGATAGCGGCTCCCTGATGCCCGCAAATTAGTTAGAATCTCCCGGAATCTAGAGCGAGCGAGCAAGAGCGCGCAAAGAAGAGACTGTCACTATGTCCGAAACCGCTCCCTATCCACTATATAGTGCACTATATCGGGTGTCAGCCATTTTGTAGTGCTGTCCGAATTCTGAGTGAACGACTTCATTCCCTACATTCGTTCACTACTTTTTACCCACAATTCATTCTGATTTCGAGTGTACAGTCGTGGCCAAAAGTTTTGAGAATTACATAAATATTGGAAATTGGAAAAGTTGCTGCTTAAGTTTTTATAATAGCAATTTGCATATACTCCAGAATGTTATGAAGAGGTGATCAGATAAATTGCATAGTCATTCTTTGCCATGAAAATTAACTTAATCCCAAAAAAAAACCTTTCCTCTGCATTTCATTGCTGTCAGTAAAGGACCTGCTGAGATCATTTCAGTAATCATCTTGTTAACTCAGGTGAGAATGTTGACGAGCACAAGGCTGGAGATCATTATGTCAGGCTGATTGGGTTAGAATGGCAGACTTGACATGTTAAAAGGAGGGTGATGCTTGAAATCATTGTTCTTCCATTGTTAACCTGCAAAGAAACGCGTGCAGCCATCATTGCGTTGCATAAAAATGGCTTCACAGGCAAGGATAATGTGGCTACTAAGATTTCACCTAAATCAACAATTTATAGGTTCATCAAGAACTTCAAGGAAAGAGGTTCAATTCTTGTAAAGAAGGCTTCAGGGCATCCAAGAAAGTCCAGCAAGCGCCAGGATCGTCTCCTAAAGAGGATTCAGCTGCGGGATTGGAGTGCCACCAGTGCAGAGCTTGCTCAGGAATGGCAGCAGGCAGGTGTGAGCGCATCTGCACGCACAGTGAGGCCAAGACTTTTTGGAAGATGGCCTGGTGTCAAGAAGGGCAGCAAAGAAGCCACTTCTCTCCAAAAAAAAACATCAGGGACAGATTGATCTTCTGCAGAAAGTATAGTGAATGGACTGCTGAGGACTGGGGCAAAGTCATATTCTCCGATGAAGCCCCTTTCCGATTGTTTGGGGCATCTGGAAAAAAGGCTTGTCCGGAGAAGAAAAGGTGAGCGCTACCATCAGTCCTGTGTCATGCCAACAGTAAAGCATTCTGACACCATTCATGTGTGGGGTTGCTTCTCATCCAAGGGAGTGGGCTCACTCACAATTCTGCCCAAAAACACAGCCATGAATAAAGAATGGTACCAAAAAACACCCTCCAACAGCAACTTCTTCCAACAACCCAACAACAGTTTGCTGAAGAGCAATGCATTTTCCAGCACGATGGAGCACCGTGCCATAAGGCAAAAGTGATAACTAAGTGGCTCGGGGACCAGAATGTTGAAATTTTGGGGTCCATGGCCTGGAAACTCCCCCAGATCTTAATCCCATTGAGAACTTGTGGTCAATCCTCAAGAGGCGGGTGGACAAACAAAAACCCACTAATTCTGACAAACTCCAAGAAGTTATTATGAAAGAATGGGTTGCTATCAGTCAGGATTTGGGCCAGAAGTTGATTGAGAGCATGCCCAGTCGAATTGCAGAGGTCCTGAAAAAGAAGGGCCAACACTGCAAATACTGACTTCTTTGCATAAATGTCATGTAATTGTCGATAAAAGCCTTTGAAACGTATGAAGTGCTTGTAATTATATTTTAGTACATCACAGAAACAACTGAAAC
This sequence comes from Cyprinus carpio, assembly GCF_018340385.1. NCBI lineage: Eukaryota > Metazoa > Chordata > Actinopteri > Cypriniformes > Cyprinidae > Cyprinus > Cyprinus carpio. The sequence continues at coordinate 2,311,504 of NC_056607.1, read as the reverse complement.
AAAGCTCTAAAAGCAGTTTAGCAGCAAACTTTTTGAAAACTAATATTTATGTAATTCTCAAAACTTTTGGCCACGACTGTACAACCGATGTACACTCGCTGAAGCACTATTTCCCACAATCCAATGCGGAGTAGCGTCGCGCTGGAAGCGAGAGCGGGAGCGAGCGAGTTTGAATGAGATGACGTTTACATCATTTCTGTTACGTTTATTTCATACAATCATTTATATTAAAATATGTTATGTTGGCAATAACTCAGTTTAATATTTTACTAATTTACTGAGGTGGCATCGTTCTTAACTTACAAATATGATGATAATTTGGTGGCTAATTTAAAAATGTTCGTAAATCACCTGTAGGTAGCGTATTCATTCTGATGTCAAATTAACGGTCGCCTGAGGGCGCTCTTCGACCATTATCTTATCTGAGCTAAAAACGCTGCTCGGGAGAGTTTCAGGATACTAAAAAAAATAATTACATAAAATTATGAACGTGTTAATGTGATTATTTTTGTTCTCAGTATTTTAAATAATATGATTATGAACATAAAAGCATTACAAAACAAATAAATAATATACCATCAATGGAAAACACAAAGCTGACGGGGAGGTATGTATAATTACAATAAAGTAATTTTGAGTGTTATTGGTATTTATAGTATATACATGTAATATAAAATTGCATATGTGACGATGTTTTTGCAACCGCTCCAAGTCTCACGCGCAGTGTATACGTCACCGTCATAAAAACAGGTCACCGTCCGAATCCATTCACTTATTTCGTTCACTCCTTTCTGATTATAGTCCACTCAACTGCTATTCACTATATAGGGATTAGTGAATGAGTGAACGAGTGAGCGATTTCAGACACTGTGTTTCAAATCGTGTAGCGCGCGCACGGCAGAGAGGGAGAGGGAGCGAGAGTGTATGTGCTAGTGTGCGTGTGTGCGAAGCGCACGTAAGACAGAGAGCATCCTGATTGGCCTGTTTCGGCAAATCAACCAATCAATTGTCAGTGTGGGCGGGCTTTTATGTCTTCTCCCGAACCAAATTAATCATTTATGTCTATCTAGAAACAGGAGCACAATGGCAGAGGGAGAGTGCAATGGAAAATAAATAAAAGCAGTACTATTTTACATAAATAGTATAAGCAGCTTATATAAATAGTAAAAGTAATCTACATATTTAAACATAATTAACGAATAATTGCACAGGCCTATAGCTTATAGAAATAATATTTTATGCTTTTATATTTTTTATTAATGTCATGTTCTGTGGTGAAATGTCATATCCTTGTCCTCCTTCCCCCCTTTTTTTTTGGGGGGGGGGGGGGGGGGGGGGGGGGGGGGGGGGGGTGGTTGGCTTCGGGATACCTCCCTGAAATGACTTTTTGCAGGTTGGGATGTCTTGGTTGCCTCCTCTGGTGGTAGTTTTGGAGAGCCCAGGACCCTACTGGCCCTCAGTCAAAGATTAAGAGGATAAGCTTCAGAGAAACTGACACATGTAAAACTTTTCATTCAACATCTGAAAAGTGATTGTCCAGTAGAGATGTTTCTTTGTGGTCACAGAAGACACTGATATTCTTAATGATAATTTAAAGGGACAGTTCACCCAAAAAAAAAAAAAAGTCATTGTTTGCTCACCCTCATGTCATTCTAAACCTGACTGATTTAGTTTCTTCTGCAAAAGAAGGTATTTTAAGGAATGTTTCAACTGTTTTTTCCATGCACTGAAAGTGGGGTCCAAAACAACACATACAGACTTTGATTGTGTTGAGACAAAATAAACAAATAGATAAAAATTAAAAACCTCTTTTTTTGTTCCACATAATCCCGACAACCCCAGTTGATTAATCAGTGTCTTCTGAAGCGATACAGTGGGGAGAATAATTATTTGACCCCTGCTGATTTTGTAAGTTTGCCCACTTATAAAGAAATGAAGGGTCTGTAATTTTTGTGGTAGGTTTATTTTAACGTATAGAGACAGAATATCAACCAAATATCCAGAAAAAGCACATTATATAAAAGTTAGAGATTGATTTGCATTTCAGTGAGTGAAATAAGTATTTGATCCCCAAGCAGAACATGATTTAGTACTTGCTGCAGAAAGCCTTGTTGGCAAGTACAGAGGTCAGAAACGCTTACAGTTGCTTATATTTTTTCTTCACAGACTCAGCTGTACGGTTAATGCTCAGCTCTTGCCCCCTCCATGTCTTCTCTTCGTGAGTGAGCGCCACTGAAATTAAAAGCTCACTGCTTTTGTTTATCCATGGACCTTTTTCACTTTTCTGTGTTTCTCAGCAGCAGAAGTCGTACTTCAAGAGCAGTCAGTGGGATAAACACATATATTTTTTGCAGGGCTGGAGTGGGACTCATTTTGAGCTCTGGAGTTTCATGCCTTAGACCGGCCCACTTCAGTTCACCACTGAGCTATACTAAAATAATGTAATTTAAACTTCAGTACATAAGTCTGCAATACTGCACTGTTCTCTACAGCCTTGTAATTCATTCTATTTTTCTAGAGCTTTCCTGTTTTTTTTTTTTTTTTATATATATACTGGCCTTTTCAGTGCCATCTGTGCAATTTCTATTATTCATTTTTTACCTATAATTTTGTGCTCGCATATCTCCAACAACCGACTTGTTTTTTTTCAAGGTGCTGCTGTCTGGGAGTCAACAGATAATTGCCAATTAACTTAAATGGAAAATAAGGGAATATTGTGATTCTTTATAAGAAAATAAGGGACAGAATGAGGGACGGTCAAAATATTTGTACTGTACCATAATGTATGTCTGCCTGCAGTTAAAAAGTTCTCAGAAATAATCACATTTGTTCTGGTTAACCTATTTATGTACAATTATTCTAAAAATAATTTTTAATGTCATCTAAAAAAATGTAAATTGTACCATTATAGAAGTGTGACTGCACAAGTAGTGAAGTAATTTAGGAGGTGAAGATACTGTGAAATTACACACGCACAAATGGCATGAGATATAAAGCATAACAACTGAAGATCTGTGAAGCGCCAGTCAATAAAGCATTTTTTAAACAATATGGCACTTACATTTTTGAACTAAAATATATTGCAATGGGTGAATGAAAATGCATATTTTTCAATTACAGAAAAATTAGAGCGTGTGGGCTGCTTCTGGTGCTTGGTCTTAAAGACTTCCACAAACGGCTATGTTCACAAATACAACAACGATTTGCGCAAAAAGAGTGATTAATTATACATTAAGAATTTGTTATTCATATGGTCTGGTGGTCATATAGCGTATGCCTGCGAATACTGTACAGACTATGTTATAGCTTTCATACGGGACGCTTCTTAAATACAGGCATCCGTAATACCAATTTGTGAAAAATCCTAATTTAACGTATCATATCTTAAGTACTAAGATAAGAAACATTAGGTGTGTCCCATATCACGAACTTATGCATTATTCCATGACGTTTTGTAGTATAAATAGTGTGAGTAGTGTGTTCACACTGAATAGTCCAAAAAGAAAAAGTGCAGTTTAAATACCCGGATGATGCACTTCAGTAACCGAACATATGAAATGCTGGACGCTTCATGCAGTCAACAGTCGCAGCTGTACGTCACAAAGGGGGAGGGGACATCGGACTCTGATTATTAATGACAAATAACCTTATAATATTCATACACTACATGGTAGAGTACATAATGCATAAGTACATATATAGTGTATACAGCGTCATTTGGAGTGCCGGTATACTGTAATAGGAGCCCAGATGAGTCCAGACTATTCAATGTAAACAGGGCTTGCCATATCACGCGACTGTTAACGACCGTGAGTGTGGTAAGAAAGTGTTAAATATAATATATAATGAGGTGTTTAGTAGGAAGTGAATGGGGGGCTGATAGGAAGGCATTAAAAGCCATATATAGTGGGCTGATTAGATCTGTATTTGATTATGGTTGTGTGGTGTATGGATCAGCAGCAGATACATCACTTAGAAAGTTGTTATGTACAGGAGCTATAAAAACTACACCAATCGTAGCACTACAGGTAGAAATGGGGGAAATGTCTTTAGAAATGAGAAGGATACAGTTATCACTGAGTTATTGGGCTAATTTACAAGGCCACAGTCAAGAGCATCCTACACAAGACACTTTAAAGCCCTGTTGGGAAAAAGAGAGGAGAAAAACTAAAAGTTTCGGATGGACAGTATTACAGAAAGCAATAGAATTCAAAGTTAATCAATTAATAGTTAGTCCAACTATTGCGCTACCAGTAATAAAACCATGGTTACTCTCAGATGCTACAGTAGATTTTACATTGTTAGAAAAGAAAAACAGGGACAAAGAATGGAGTTCATGTAATGTGCAGAAATATATTAATGATTACCACAGCTATGTTCAGATATATACAGACGCATCAAAGAATATAGACAATAGGATAGGAGTCGCTTTTATTGTTCCAGAGTTTCAGTTAGCAATAAGGAAAAGGATTAGTGATGAGTTATCGGTTTATACAGGGGAAATGATTATTAGCAATACAGTGGATAGAGGAGATAAGACCTTTAAAATCAGTTGTTTGTTCGGACTCAAGTTTTCATTGGCTAGAATACAGTACAGTCATTCGGAAAGTAGACCAGATATTTTAATAGAAATACAGCAAACATTATACAGAATACAAATGATGGGACTTACAGTGTGAATTTTTTATGGGTACCTGCACATATTGGTATCCAAGGAAATGAAATGGCAGATAAGGCAGCAAGGGAAGCCATTAAAAATAATGGAATTAACTTAAGTGTTAGTATAAGTAAGAATGAGATCAAGAGTATTATTAAGGAAAGGTTGAAGGTAAGGTGGCAAAAACAATGGGATATGGAGAAGAAAAGTCGATGGTTTTACAGAATTCAAAGGAAAGTGGGAGAGATGTGAAGTGCAGGAAAAAAACAGGAGAGATGAGATAGTAATATCAAGGATGAGATTTGGACATACAAGATTAAACGGTACACTTTATAAAATGGGTAAACATGATACGGGAAGGTGTACATTTTGTGGGCAAGAAGAAACTGTGGAACATGTAATGATATACTGTCAGAAATACGAGTTTGAAAGAAGGATTTTAATAGAAAAAATTAAGAAAAAATAAAAATGCGATTTATACTAGGGGATATTTTACAAAATAAATCTGGAAATGAATGTTACAGTTTTATTTTTCAGTATCTTAGAAAAAATAATTTGTATGAGAGGATATAAAATGTCATTTTGATCCACACTCCATACCAGTTGGTGGCGGTAATACACCATTTTGTTGCTTGTCAACCGCCAATAAAACCTTAAGAAGAAGAAGAAGAAGCTCTGCTCTTCTGGCCCCTGTGCGCGATATTATTACAGCCTCGCCGCTGATCTGGGCGCAGTCTTTCCAGGCGAAGGATAGATGTGTGTGTGTGTGTGTGTGTGTGTGTGTGTGTGTGTGTGTGTGTGTGTGTGTGTGTGTGTGTGTGTGTGTGTGTGTGTGTGTGTGTGTGTGTGTGTGTGTGTGTGTGTGTGTGAGTGAGAGAAGTGCACTAGAGAGTGAGCACATATGTGTTTGTAAACACGGTTAGATCGATTAGAACTAGCTCTGTTACTAAACTGATTAAAGTCGCTGAAGGACACCAGGGAGCCGCATGAACTGAAGTTATCTGCTAAAACTCAAAACACTGGTGTCTCATCGTTAGGGAAAATATTCTTTCTTTTGTCGGTAATTGGGTTTTTATGGTAAATAATGCCATGAGTGTAAAGAGTCTATGGGAAGAGTTGAACTGTGACACATAATATCTTATGAATGATTGCAAACATGAAACATTAACAAACCTCTTCATTGTTCTGTAGTTGTTCCCTCGCATGCACAGTCTCCTCCGTTTCTTCAAGTTACTGCTCACTTCTGTTTCAGACCTGAAGCATGTTAAAGATGTGAACTTTTAAAACACACGCTGACTCTGGTATCTGGATTTATGTCTTCAGTCTGCTGATTTATTAACATAAGCGGTTTCAGAAAACTGTTCTGTGTGTATAGTGCACATGCTGAATCTGCAGACAGGTCTGATGAGATTACTGTGGTTTCTCTCTGGTTGTTAGTAGGCTATCAGCACTCTTCTAATGGCTTTAATTGTGCTGCTGGATTCTCATCACACTTTCTGATGCAACATTTATAGCTTTAAATCTCTCCAAAGGGCTAAAGATGTGATTTCAGAGACTTTTTTAGAATATAAGAATACTGCATTTTAGAATCATTGTTTCGAATCCATAAATGTGGCTCATTTAGTAACAGTCTGATGATCTGAGCCATAGTTCAAGAATTTGAACAGATATAGATAACATAAAATGTTATAAAACTAATAAATATGTGTAAGTTTGAAAGCAATGGATGCCATTAAATGGTAATCAGTGGCCCAAACAGTATTTTCACTCTTATGCAAAGATGTGTTTATATAACATGACACTATACATGCACACATGAAGACGTCTTGTAGCTTCAGGATATTATAACATCTTTAACAGCGTGTTTTTAAATCGAGGCAGGTGATTTCACTCTTAAGCTCATGCTGAGATGGCACTGATCACACACACACACACACACACACACACACACACACACACACACACACACACACACACACACACACACACACGTGTGAAGCAGAGGCAGATGTTAGGGATGTGTGTGTGTCACAGAAGGACACGCTCTGGGTCAGATCTGCAGCGTGTCTGTCTCCGAGAGCTGCTCGACGGCTTTCTGATGTCAGAACGACGAAGAGCTGAAGACCTCACGAGAGCAGAGCAGTCAAACCCAGAACAGCTGGATAGCAGCGCGTCAGTCTCGGCTGTGAACACTGACATGAATGAATCACCCAGATGCAGAAGAGTTAGAAAGCACATCTGGCACACTTCATCAGATCAGATGTTGTTCTGAAGCAGCTGTGGTCTGGTGATTCCATTTTCTCAACTAGTTGGCTTTCTCTTCTAAAGCACTCATTTTATAGTAGTTGTTATCCAGCTCAGAACTGGACTGTTGTTTTGTGTTATTTTAATGACTTATGAGTCAATGGCTTCAGATTCATCCATTGATTTTGGTTTATTTTGATAAACTTTTCCGGTTGTTTTTACCCAATAGAAGAATGATAATAAACACAAACGCTGAATAATTATTTGAAGAAGTGTTCTGTGAGACACATGAATCATCAGAATGTCATGATTGTATTGTGGTGATGATCTGAAGACTATCTGGGTGTTGTTCTGATTGTTCAGGAGCTTGACTCTCTAGGGGAAGTGAGCTGCAGTAGAAAGACTGCGATACCTGACACTAGATGATGAAGTCCTGCAGGTGACCCTGTTTATAAACCCTATCCCTGCTGTTTTGGAGCGTTATTGCTGCGAGTCACCTGGTCACACTACTTCTTTTTTACAGATAATTTCTTCAGCCTTTAAAAAAACTCCTCTCACAAAGGACACTTGTTGATGGCATGCAAATATATTTTTAGCAAGGACATACAAACGAGGTAAGATTACTGCTCTCTCTCTCGAAGCATGAGTTCTGGGTAAAAACGCATCATGGAGGTATTTTTTCACTTCCACTGTGCCATCAGCTGTAGCATTGTGTATCATCTGGGCTTCATGGATATGATTATCAAAAAGTTCCCATAAACTGTCCTGTGTTTCTACTGGTGTTGATGATGATGATGATGATGATGATGATGAAAACAGCAATTAGTAACAAATCCTACACTGACGGCATATATGAAGTATATATTATATGAATCAGATTACATAACATAACATAGACTGAAACTGTAGCCTACTGGTTCATTATTTGGAAACCTTCATAAACAGAGTTATGTTATGAATGTTTATGCTCAGTGTGCAGAGAAAAATCTAATGGAATGTAGAACTACAACAATTAGGAAAACCAGAATGATGTCTTCACTGGCTGTAGATCGGGTGCTCATATGTAGACCTATAAAATGTATATTCACACAGTAGTGTATTATATTGACAACATATTACATTATATTCACATTGAAGCTGTTTTTATTGATTGGCAGTTGTGATTGGGACAGTAGGTTGTAGGGCTTAGGTTGACATAGGGCTATGGACTTTCTAAACAGTGCCCCAACAGTTTGTTATTATATTTCAATTATAATAATATTTCAAACGATGCATACCTTGCGTAGATGTCCCAGCAGTGTCAGTAGCAGGCCTAGGTACAGGGGGATGCTACCATCGTCTGTACCCTGCAGAATGGCAGGATGAGTGCTCCTCAAATGCTGCATCATGGAAGATGTACTGTTGCAGTAGACCAGCTGCTGATCACAATACATACATCTCACTTTATTTGGGGTTTCCAAATGGAAATGCTCCCACACCACAGATGTACGGCATCTCTTTTGGGGAGCCTCCATTTTTATTGATCTATCTATCTATTTTAATCTATCTATCTATATTAATATATCTATGTATCTATATATGTATCTATCTATTAATCTATCTGTCTATATATATTTCTATCTATGCATCTATTAATGTGTCACTATATGTATACTCTGTCTGTCTGTAGCCCATCAGTCAGTGTGTATGATTCGTTTACATTCCGTGAGTGAGCACGGAATCGGTTCCACTGATTCACTACAGAGGTCCGACTCAAAAGAATGACTCATGTATCGCTTCTTCAGTGATGAACGCAGATGAACAAACCTCGCTCTCGCTACAGACGCGTGTTCTGAAAAGAGTAAGAGATCAATGAAGACCGACTGACCTGGAGTCAGCTGTGATAAGCGATAAAGTAAATGAAAATTGTCGTCATAATGAAACGGATAGATATTCGTATTGTTTTAGAAGTGTTTTAATGTTATATTTGTCGAGAGTATTCGTGTTTTCGCGCCCCCTGCTGGAGCGGGTTTGAGCGCAATGACGTCACCAGCGGAATGAAAACGAAACCGATCTGAGATCAGCTTCAGAGAAACACGTGATGATACACTGTCAGGAATAAGACACAGAAAGACGAAGTTTGATCAAAAGTCATGATAGAGAGATGAAAATAATAGGTATTTTGCGAAAAGATTCAAAACATATGTGTTATAATGTATTATTTCACTCTCATAGAGGAACGCATTTAAGTGGGAGGATATGAAAGTGTGTGTGTGTGTGTGTGTGTGTGTGTGTGTGTGTGTGTGTCTGTGTCCCTGCTCCACACCAGCTGGTGGCGCTAGTGCAGTAAGTTGTGTGCTAGCCGCCAGTAAAGCCTCGAAGCAGAAGGTGATCCTCAGGTAACAGCACCTCAGCAGTAATGGAGAACACTCTGATCAGATACACACACTGTGGAAGAAACATATACAGTTTTCCCTGCCCAGGCCAGCTGCAGTGTCCAGTCTGTCAGCAGAGTCTCAGGTTTGGACTTCTGGACGCTCCTGTAGCTCTTCCCTGTCCCTTCAGAAGTGGACACACGGTGCCCTGTGCTTTTCTGATCGCCTCTGCTCACGGACCTTCACATCTCGGGTGAGCTGATGCTGTTTCAGCAAATACTGCTCTTCTGAACGCTCTCTGAATCCTGTGTCACACTTTCCACATTAATATACAACTGTGTTCAACATTGATAATAATCAGAAATGTGTCTTGAGCAGTGAATCATCATATTATTATGATTTCTGAAGATCATGTGACACTGAAGACTGGAGTAATGATGCTGAAAATACAGCTGCACATCACAGAAATAAATTACACTTTAACAGAGATTCACACAGAAAATATTTCAGAATATTACTGTATTTTTGATGTAAAAATGCCGCTTTGATGAGCAGAAAAGGCTTTTTCACAAACGTTAAAGCTGAACTGTGATTGGCAGTGTAAGTATTATTTTGTGTGTCTGCTGCAGGGAATGGCATGACACAGAGATTCACGTAGGGCTGTCGGACTCGGCAGGTACGGTCACCTGTGATTACTGCTCTGAGTGTGTGTGGCAGTGTTCCAGCACTGTGTGTGTGTGCAGGTCTGGTGTATAACTACACGCTGTCGGGCGTCCGGAGAGACGAGCGCGGCTGGGAGCGCTGTGTGTGCATGCAGCTCTGCCCTGAGAGGACACCGGAGCGCCGGGAATCATGGGACCGAGAGCTGGAGCGGTTCTCTTCTCTGCCCCGCTGGGCTCCAGAGCGGTACGGCTCACACTCACGTGTTTCACTGGTGCTCAGAGCATCTTCTCCTCTGCTCGGTGTGACGGTGCTTGTTCACTGCAGGTTCGCCGAGGAGAGGGAGTTTGGATCGTGCTGTTATGGCTTCGCGCTGACCTTCATAAACCACATGCGCTCGCTGGACGGGAGAGTGTCTCTGAGCCGAGACGAGTTCACCGCATCTCACGTTCTGCCCAGAATGAAGACGGTGTCGCTGTACATCAGCATCTATCAGGCAGTGTCACGACACGGATTTCACATCGCCGAGGCGTATTTGTCAGAGTCACTGATATTAGCTCTCACATGAAATAATTATCACCGGTCATTCTGAGCTAATTGTATTGTTTAAATTCAGATGGCCACGGAGCTGCACTGATCCTGATATCTCTGTAACTGAACCATACAGGGCCCTAAAAATGAAGATGCCAAAACAAAGGTTTGTTAAAATACAAAATCTGAAGGGGCACTAAGATTTCTTAAATACTTCAGGCCTGCAAATATTGGAGAAAAAAAACTTGAAAAGTGCTTTTTATGATTTTTAGATGGTCACCATCGGCACATAATGCAACAGAGATTGCTAAAGTTGTGTAAAATAATCTCTGTGTCAAATAAACATTGTGATACTACACTCTTCCTGAAGTCATCTCTATCATCAGGTCAAAACTGCTATTTGACCCCCCTCCACAAAATCTATAACGTTTTAATATTTTGGCTTTCCTCACTATCTTTCTTCAGGAAAGATATTAATAAAATCAGAAATCAGAGTCGGGGAGCTCAGGCTGAGTTGAGGAAAGACCCTAGAAGTGAAGTACACTAGAACCCTTTCAAAACATACTAATGTGTGCCTTTAAAAGAATCCTTCTCCCAGCGCTGAAAATGTGCTGCTCCTTCACTCGCCCGCAGGCCATCCAAGATGCAGATCAGTGTTTTCTTCAGTGGCACAGTACAGAAGATTTTCAGCTGAAAAGCTTGGTGATTCATTCAAGTCAGTGGTCACTTTGAGAGTCACAAAAGCACAATGTTATAGTCTACCAGTGGCTCCTGATGATGATGGTGAGGTCTTATGAAGAGAAACGATCGGTCTGTGAACGAAACAGAATATTGTAAAGAGCTCAGCTCATAAATGATGGGCAAGCCTGTATTCTGCTGTGAGCTGCTCAGTGTGTGTGATGTGTGTACAGTCATTGATCACATGACACACGTGCGGATCAGTTACTCCAGACAGCTTGGAAACCTGTAAATACAGATTTTAAACAAAGACTTGGTGTTGAGTTGCAGTGACACACCGGTGTCGAGTCACAGAAACATACTTTCAGCACGAGTTTGAGTTCTGTAGCACATTTAAAACAGCATCGTTACTTACAGTCACACATGAACATTTCAAACCCCTTCACTCTAATCAATTCTAAAAGCGCTGCTAAAAAGGTACGATTTCGGTCATGACTTCACAGATAGGGAAGATTTAATATCACCCTTTGATTTGATCTGGTTTTAGGAACATGAAGATCTCATGTTTCTTGTATTTTGATAAGGACTCAACAAGATATTTTGGGGCAATGCCATGCAACGCTTTAAAAACCATCAATAAGAGCTTCAATTCAAATCTACATCTGACAGGGAACCGGTGTAAAGAGACCAAGACTGGGGTTATTCTCTCTCTCTCTGCTGTGTGCGAGTCAGAAGTCTGGCCGCAGCATTCTGTACTAACTGAAGATGAGATAACTGACCCTGTGATATGTACAGAATTACAGTAATGGATGCGTGATGATGATACAGAGGCATGAGTCATAGTCTCAGCTTCACAACACTAGCTGTGCCGCCGTACAGTGAACACAGATTAACTCATAAAGTCATCATACAGTGCATGAATATAGAGTTTGGAACAGGATCACACCTCTGTCAGAGTCGACTCAGGAGACGTCTGCAGGCCTGTGAGCACTGGTGAACATTAATGAAGCTGCAAACAGATCCTCCTGTTCCACAGGTGTAGTGTTTTCTGAAACCGGATCGGCTGACGAAACGAGCAGCTGCTCTCTGGACTCGCTCAGACCGGCCAGATGGATCCCAAGAGCGTCATCAGACTCAGTCACTGTGACAAGGACATCTACTGCTTCTTCGTGCCGGATCAGTGTCCCGAGTGCGGCGTCAGCTTCAGCGGGAAGCGTCTGGAGGAGGCGCCGGTCAGCGTCCCGAGCCCCTTCAGTAACGGACACAAAGAACCGTGTGCTTTCCTCGTGGCCTCCACAGAGGACAGTGTGCTCAGGTAAGACCTGCTCAAGAAGACACACACATTCAGCTGAACGCTGGACGAAGCTGACCTGTGCTCCTGGCTTTTGCAGGGACTTTGATGGCAGTTCTGATCTACACACAGGAATCACCAACACCAGCGGTACAGTACAGGAAAATAACCTAATTACATTAAATAAAAGATATTTCGCACTTTCACAGTTATTTATTTATTCACTTTTTAACGGTGTGTCAGCATCAAGGCTGTTTTCATGGTGACCTCAGAATACTTTACACAAGATATACAGCAAACAAAAACTGCTAAAAGACATTTCAGATCTACACTAGACAAGGTTACCACATAATTCAGTTAAACACACCTCTGAATGAAACCACTGTCTATTTACATTAAAAACAATACAACACAATAAAATATGCTTCACAGTGACTTCAGTTTGTAAAGACAGACGTGATGATGATGGTTCTTCACCTTCTAATGAATATCCAAGCGACATCTTGTATGACCTAAAAACACACTGTAAAAACTACTTGATCATACCTAGATTTAAAATGAGTAAAAACAATAAATAAATCTTACACTACTGTTTCATATAGGTAGTTTATTTTTGTGAAATTCAAGTTCACATTTAATTATAAAGCACATTTAAAAACGAGCATTGTACCAAAGTGCGGTACAATTTATAAACATTATTAAACAATATAAAAGCAACAACAAATCAATAAAAACACAGGATACAAGAAAAACCATAAACAGCACAAATAAATGTGTCTTCAATCTAGATTTTCCATCTGCCTCATCATTAATATAAGAGTTTAGCACAGGGTTGACTTTACTTTCACAGTAAATGCTTAAAACTAAAACTGTTTTTCTAAGAAATGTGAGCCAGCTTCATGTTCAACGTGTAGTTGATGTTATTTCTATAGTTTCTCATATACCGTCAATGCCTGAAACTCTCACTATGTATTAAAGTGAGTTTCTTATGTTTTTACAGTCACAGATTTGATTTTGCTATAGTGCGTGTATTTCTTTAGTTCTCTCATTATCTGGGTTACTATGATTAACTAAAACTAAAAAAGGGTTTAGTTAACCCTAACCCTAACTAAAAAAACGGTGTTAACTTAAAAAAAAATTATTAGCTTTTTGCTTCTAAGGTAATATTAAATTTAGTTTACCTTGATGTACTAAACCTGAATTAAAAATAAAAACTAGACCTATTTAAAAAAAATACGAATAATAAAAACACTACAAAATTACTAAAACATTCAAATGAAAACAGACAATATAAGAACAAAAACTGATTCCAAATATTAATAACGACTGTTATGCTAAAAACACTGCTTATGACTGAAATGTAAACGTTAAACGGTGCAACAGTTCTGCAGTTAACAAAGTAACAGATTACGAGCAGCAGAATTATTCTTGACAGAACTCATGTGTGCTTCTTTCTCCTGTTTTGAATGGGAATAGTGTACAACTACACGCGGTCGGGTGTCCAGAGAGAGGCTCAGGGCTGGGAGCGCTGTGTGTGTGTGCCGCTGGTGCAGCCCGACATGTTCAGTCTGATGAGCCAGTGGGACCAGTATCTGGAGAAGTTCTCCTGCGCTCACAGCTGGGACCCGTCCTGCCACAGGTGCACCATACACACTTACAAACATTACCAGCTGTTCATTGCTCTCGTAGTACCTGGACTTTAAATATACGCAACTATTAAACTATTTAAATTATATATATATATATATATTAAATTAAATTAAATGTAAAAATTAAATTTATGCATTTAGCAGACGCTTTTATCCAAAGCGACTTACAGTGCATTCAGGCTATCAATTTTTACCTATCATATATATATATATATATATATATGTATAGCACAGACACAAGTGGTTTTTAGGGGGAAAATATTAATAGGATTAAAAACTGAAATGGGAAATCAGGTTGGTTAGAGGTTCTGAGGTTTGGTTTCTTTACGCTGCAACTGCTAAAGCAAAAATGAAGAAACCTGCAGTTCTGATAGATGACATCTGGAGGTTTTTTGGAGTTTGGAGTCCAAATGCTTTCAGGGTCAGTCTGCTCTTTGTTTTCCAGCTTTAACGAGGAGAGCCACAACTGCTACAGCTACTCGCTGACGTTCATCAACTGTGTTCTGGCCACGCAGTCGAAGCCAGCGCTGAGTAAAGATGAGTTCACACGCTCCTTTGTGCTTCCTCGGATCAAACGAGCTTCCAAGTACCTGATGCTGTGCCGCGAGATTTCCCAGAACCACTTCTACATCGTGGACAGTCCACGCAGAAACTCAGGCGAGGGTCCGAGTGAGGACGAGGACAGCAAGAACAAATGAGACGCCTGTGCTCAAGACCCTCCTAATCTGACCTTTCTCAGCTCCTTACTCTTCTTGTATCAAAGTGAATAATGCCTAAACGTGCCTGTCGATCTGCACTCTACTGAACTAAAATAACACTTTTGTAAAACCTTCCAGACGTTTGCTTTACACATGTGTGTCCCTGCAGCACAGAAGCAGTCATCAGCAGCACAGGTATATTTGTAGCAATAGACAACAATACATTGTATGAGTCACAATTATACATTTCTCTTTTATGTCAAAAATCATTAGGATATTAAGTAAAGATCATGTTCCATGAAGATATTTAGTAAATCTCCTACTGTAAATATATCAAAACTTAATTTTTGATTAGTAATATGCATTGCTAAGAACTTCATTTGAACAACTTTAAAGATGATTTTCTCAATATTTAGATTTTTTTGCTCCCTCAGATTCCAGATTTTCAAATAGTTGTATCTCAGACAAATATTGTCTGATCCTTACAGAAACAAAAAAAAGAAATGGACACTAGTGACTGGTTTTGTGGTCCAGGGACACATTCAGTCATTTAGCAGACGCTTTTATCCAAAGTGACTTATAAATGAGGACAATAGAAGCAATCAAAATCAACAAAAGAGCAATGATACACAAGTGCTGTTACAAGTCTCAGTTAGCTTAACACAGTACACGGAGCAAGGGTTTTTATTTTATTTTAATAAATAAAAACAAAACAAGCATAGATAGAACAGAAATAGAATAGGAAACAATGTCAGAGGGTCTTTTTTAAATAAAGAAAAGATGAAAGAATAGAAAAAGAACAGAATGTTAGTGTTAGAGGATGGTTCTGAGTAGATTTGAATGTTCTGTTCTCAGTGACACAACAGACTACACTCATCTTCTCTTGTGTGTGGGTATTTACTGTGTCTGGACACTGCTTAAACACAATCTTGGAACATTAGCAAGGAAAAATAAACAGCAGCTTAATCATTTGTTCTGTTCACGATGACCTCCTGCAACATAAACCCGTTCTACAGCCCTGTTCAGAGAGCTCTCAGAACACACGAGACACAGTCATGTCTGACCAGACACAGCATCAGCTCCAGTTAAATGAATCTACTGTAGCGTGCACCTAAATCTCATTGTGATTGATTTGTAATGTGTAAAAAATCATCAACAGGTTATACGTGCAAAATGTGGGACACAAGGATTTTATGGGAATAATCATGTTTTAAAATGAATTAAAAACAGTTTTTTATTACAGTGAATGAAATATCATGGTGGCATTCTGTATCTTAACTGTAGGATATTGTTGAGAACACTGATGTCTGAGGCAGTCTAACTGAAAAAAAAACAAAAAAACAATGAAAAACATTGTAACATTAAAGCCAATATATAATGCATTATAAAAGTATTTTCAATGCACTAACTATGCCTTGTAATGCACCTTATAATGCATTGTATGATCTCATGAATAACTGTCAGCACAGTTATAATACCTCTTAATACAACAACCACATTTCAGAATCTGCAAATATTCTAATGCATTTTAACTTTGGTTACAGTTGTTTATGAAACTATATAATGCAATATAATGTACATTTTGAATACCTTTATAATGCATTATACAGTTGCAATCAAAATGATTTAACTGAAGTCCCACCCAGAGACTTTTTTGAAGATATAGAATTTTATAAAAAATGCATCTATTACAGCTTCCTGGCATTTTAAAAGTGATAATGTCAAAAATATAATGTAATATTTTTGAGTTATATGATTTTTAATAACGCAGGTTATTGGAGGTTTATTGGAATAAACGATTCTGCACCAAAGTTGACATTTGACATTGAATAAATCTGTACATATTTAAAACCAATTAGATTTTTTGTTCCATTATTCATCAACTTTACATTCTCAGAATCACTCAAATGTGTATTAATAAACCTTCTCTAATAATTTACTGCTGTCTTTGTTGAATTTTAAAAAAAAAAAAAAAAGTTATTTGCAGCAAAATGTCTTGCAAGGGGGTTGAATAATTTTGATTGCAACTGTAAATAATGTGCAGGCTGTGGCACGGTTTTAGAAATATCTTAAGGGACAGTTATTAAAATGTGGGTGTTAAGTACTGGTCCTTCTTTTGCCATAAACACAGTGTGTCACCTTCGAGACACTCCCAGTGGTTCTGCTGAGAGCAGCGAGGGATTTCCAGCTGCCGAATAACTGAACACACACACACACACACACACACACAGAGAGAGAGTAACGTATGAATGCAGTACAGTCCACATGAAAACACTGCAGAAACTGGGCTCTGAATGCAGCTTCATGCTGATAATTAATGATTTCATGCTGACAATTAGAGATGTTCAATACAGTGCATAAATTAACGAAAAATAAAGCATCAACAAGTGTTGACATTTCTCAACATCACAGCAGTAATGACTTTATGAACTACTTTACTTCTAAAGTCGATACTATTAGAGATAAAATTGTAACCATGCAGCCGTCAGCTACAGTATCGGATCAGACAGTGCACTATAGATCCCCTGAGGAACAGTTCCACTCATTCTCTACTATAGGAGAGGAAGAACTGTATAAACTTGTTAAATCATCTAAACCAGGGGTCGGCAAGTAAGTTTGGCATCAGACCAAAAAAAAAAAAAAATGCCACTAGATGGCGGGCCAGAACGTAGTCAAAGGATAATTTAAGGAATTAATTGATGAAAACTGGATGCAACTGGAATTGCCTGCAACAGACTGTTACAGTGTCTTGTGTAACTGGCAGTGAGCTGTTACTCTGTTAAATCCTGTAGGAGGACAGTCATTAACAACAAGCCACATTTGTGTGGCGGTGTCCGGAAGAGTATGTGAGCGGAGTGGAGCGCCAACCACTTCCCCTCCGCGCTCCGAGCATTTACTAATCACTCCTGCTCCACTCCTCACAGAAACACCACTCTGCGGCTAAAGTATTTCAGTATGTTTGAAATGTCCTAGTTCTGTTCATAACATTTATTAAAAAATAAAATAAAATAACAGCAGAGTTTGAAAGAGGCTTATTGGAACAATAGTGTTGTGAAAACTTTTTTCCTACCAAAGGACAAGCTAATAACATGGTTGTCAGCATTAAATGTACAATTGGTGCTTTTTGCAGTGCAAATTTAGCTTGTGATGAAAATTAGTACGTTTTTGTCGGTTATTTTACCTACGGATCGATGCATTTCTTACAGATTTCTGCTCATTCGAACACGGATACAGATGAAGTAGCACTGTAAGATTGCATTTGTTTGAATGCATTATTGAGAGAGCGATTGTTTCAATAATGCTTTTAGCTGAAAATATTCAGTACCTATCTAGAAGGAACAAACAAATTCCTTGAGAAGTATAACTTCTCACTCACGTCTGTCACCGTCATCATAGCTTCACGTTCTTTCTGATTTGAGTGATCCTTCTCTATCAAGCTAGCTAAATATGTTTAACATGTGAATTCTTGCTAAATATTCAGTTATATTACGGGCCGTTGGCATGAATTGTACTCGTGGTGGAGTGCTCTTGGAGTGAGTGAAAACCACGACGCTCCGACTTTTAAATAATCTGCTCTCTCCAGTCAAAATCACACCGCTCCGCTCACATACCCTGATTAACTGTTGCTGTCATGACAGATCTATTTCAGAACCAGCATTTCTTACTGCTAAATTCTGAAAAAACAGAGGTGTTAATTATAGGGCCTAAAAGCTCTGCATGTAATGACCTAGAACGCTGTCTAAGCCTTGATGGCTGCTCTGTCCATTCTTCGTCATCAGTTAGGAACCTAGGTGTGCTATTTTGATAGCAACCTTTCCTTAGAAAGCCACGTTTCTAGCATTTGTAAAACTGTATTTTTCCATCTCAAAAATATATCTAAATTATGGCCTATGCTCTCAATGTCAAATGCAGAAATGTTAATCCATGCGTTTATGACCTCAAGGTTAGATTATTGTAATGCTTTATTGGGTGGTTGTTCTGCACGCTTAGTAAACAAACTCCAGTTTGTCCAAAATACAGCAGCTAGAGTTCTTACTAGAACCAGGAAGTATGATCATATTAGCCCGGTCCTGTCAACACTGCACTGGCTCCCTATCAAACATCGTATAGATTTTAAAATCTTGCTTATTACTTATAAAGCCCTGAATGGTTTAGCACCTCAGTATTTGAACGAGCTCTTGTTGCATTAAAGTCCTCCACGTCCGCTCCGTTCTCAAAACTCTGGCAATTTGATAATACCTAGAATATCAAAGTCAACTGCGGGCGGCAGATCCTTCTCCTGTTTAGTGCCCAAACTCTGGAATAACCTACTTAACATTGTTCGGGAGGCAGACACACTCTTGCAGTTTAAATCTAGATTAAAGACCCATCTCTTTAACCTGGCTTACACATAACACACTAATATGCTTCTAATATCCAAATCCGTTAAAGGATTTTTAGGCTGCATTAATTAGGTAAACCGGAACCGGGAACACTTCCCATAACACCCGATGTACTTGCTACATCATTAGAAGAATGGCATCTACGCTCATATAAGTCTGTTTCTCTCGAGCGGCAACCTCGCGCTCTCTCTCGTGAAGCCAACATGGAAGTGACTAAAACTGTAATTCATCGACTGTCGCTTGAGGCTGGCTGCAAAAGGGAGTCAGTCCCATAGACTCCCCATGTTAAAATGCCCAACTTTACAGCAGAAAAAAAAACATGTTTACAGCCTGGTTCAAAAAATGATTTTGGTCTATAGCTAATTTTGCCCTTCATGAGAACTGTGAGGGGGGTGAATTTTTTTATAACTCATCCGTTTAAATTATATTAAGCCTTAAAGATCTGCATAATTAAGGGCGTGGCCACTTGAGTGACAGGTGGATTGCCGCTGCTGACACTGCCGTCGAGATAGGTGGGCGTGGGTAACTTTGCTGCAGCCTGGAACTGAACTGCTGGTTTCGTCTGGTCAGAGGAGAACTGTCCCCCCGACTGAGCCTGGTTTCTCTCAAGGTTTTTTCTCTATTCTGTCACTGATGGAGTTTTGGTTCCTCTGGCTTGCATTGGGGACACTTAATTTACAGTTTGCAAATATTTTGTAAATTTCCTACCATGAATATATCACAACTTAATTTTTAATTAGTAATATGAATTGCTAAGAACTTTGTTTGGATAACTTTAAATGCGATTTTCCCATTTTTTTTTTTTTTTTTTTTGGCACCCTCAGATTCCAGATTTTCAAATAGTTGTATCTCAGCCACATATAGTCATCCTAACAAACCATACATCAATGTAAAGCTTTTTTATTGATCTAAATCTTATTCAGTTTTCAAATGATTTATAAATCTAATTAAAAAAAAAAAAAGACCCTTATATCTGGCTTCATGGTCCAGGGTCACATGTGGGTCATTAAAGAGAAAACTGTTTTTATGCAGATTTCTGGATGCAACATCAAAGCAGTGATTAACTAGCAAACATTTCCAGCATGTGACTGATTCAGAACAAACCTTGCATGATAAAGTAGAGCACTAGAAAAGAGAGAATGACAGGATCAGCAATGGAACAAATGAGAATCTGAGAGTCGAAGCAGCAACAAACAAGAGGCAACTCTATAGCTGCGAGAATCATGTGTCAGCAACGCAGACTCCTGAAGTTCACAGCCAAGACTCAGTTTCCATGTCAAAGAGACCACGGTGTGAGGAAAGTAATGCTTAATAGCCCTGAATAATTCAGCTGTCCTCCTCGAGCGTTACTGACACTCCTTGGAAAATCTCTCTCACCCGCTGGACTAAAGCAGGGTCAGGCCTACATGTTTCAGCAGGACACGCCATAAACAGCAGTGCTCCTGAGAACTACTGCTGATTCTATACCATTACAAACCAGACAAGAAACCGGAGATTAGATGTGATTCCATTTAAACTGAAAACATCACACAACTATTCTTCCATACATGTCAGAGTCTGCAGAGAAGTGTTTTCCCATGCGGTCACTCAGCTCTGCTTCAGTCGGTGCACTGCTTCATAACATGCAAAGACTGGTATTCTTGGGCTTCTTTTGAAGTAATTTGGTAACACTTTACTTAATGCATTATAAAGAGTTATTGAAGGCTATAATGCATTATAATTATTCATAATGTGCATTGTAAAATGTTATATCCTGTCCTAAATAATTATAACCAAATGTAATATGCATAGAGTAACAATGAATTGACAAGTGTTATAATTTATTTATTCACTTTTTAACACCATGCCAGAATCAAGACTGTTTTTATGGCGATCTCAGAATAAATTACACAAGGTATGACAAGTATTATAATGTATTAACTGGTTACAATTATTCATGAGATTGTACAATGCATTATAAGGTTCATTACAAGACATATTTAATGTATTATTACTGCTTTTATAATGCATTATGCATAAAGGCTTTGAGTAAAGTGTTGCCAGTAATTTTTCATAGACACTGGTCATATCTGGACTTAAATGCAAGCTATTAACTTTGCTCACACTTTATTTTAGGGTCCTTGTTACACAAATACAATAGTAATTCACCACATGTATTTATTATGGTTTTAGGGTCAGTTAGCTGCTTGTAATAATCCCAGGGTTTCTGCAGGTCTTATAAAGTCTTAATTAGCCCTTCCACAAATTAAAGCCTTACAAAGTTCTTAAATCAGAGCAGAAGGTCTTGAATTCATGTAGCTGCTGCTGTATTAATGTTGCATGCACTGCAAACATGTTTGCGTCTTCTAAACATACTAAAATCAAAATATGTTTACTTGAAATACAAAATGAAGACTGGTTTTCTGAGAAACTGAATAAAAACAAGTGAGTTTACAAGGACAAATATCTGCCAACAGGGAATAGAAAATGAATCAAGTGACTTCATTTTGATCAGTTTCAAACTTCTTCTCTCATTCAACTCATTTTCTACATATTAACACATCATGTTTCCTTTAATCTGGTCTATAAATTCTCTTTATTTGGTTTTAAAGTCTTAAACTGACATTCATAAATCCTGCAGAAACCTCGTAACTTACTGTTATTACTAGTACACAAGGACAAGCTGAAATAAAGAGTTAGGCAATTTTTAACCACAAATGTTGTACCTACAGCCTAAGCATACGTGAATGCAAATGAAATGTCTTAATTTTGAAATATGGAATTGCTTGCAACATCTACTGCTGAAGTGATCCAGCACTGAAAATAAAAGAGTTTGATGTCGTTCAGGTCGTCAGGAGACAAACGATCGTGCCGTTCCTCAGCTGTTTGCTTGCTTGCTAACAAGTTCATGTTAGGATGTGTCCTAAATCACAAACCGATGATAGCAATCACACAAACAGAGGTAAAGCATACAGTCGGATGATTAATCATCAATTAGAAACCGTCCTACACTGCTCTGACTTTTTGATTAGACTCTAGGGTGTGCTTCACTGGAGAAAGATGGGATAGGACTGGATTAATGAGAGGGAGCGGTGGTTTCGGTAAGCTGTTGTCAACAGAAGAGAGATATTCACAGCTTCAGTGTGTTGTTTGGATTGGCTCAGGCCAGAGATATCGCTCAACTATATCCAGCTGGAACAATAAACTCTATTTAACTCAACCCTGACAGACACAAAGCAGGGGCACGAGACCACAGTGATGGAGGGCTGCTTGTGCTGGGAACAAACTGCAGTAACAGCCAATGTGTTGACAGAAGGGATTTCAAAGCAAATTACTAAGAGTTACACTCATTAAAAACCTTTTGTTTAATTCAGGAGTGTCTTCTAAGACAGCTGAAGAACAAGCTATTCTTTAAGCATTTATCTGATTCAGAAACATGTGCATGCAGGCACTTCCCAAATACTCTGTGACCAGCGTATTTCCATTGCTTGTCTCGTTAGTATATATCATTTATCACCTATAACATATATCATATATCACCTATATCATTTTACTTTAGATTACTTTAGTGTCCAAAATGTGAAATCGAGTATTAATATCTGAACTGTATAATAACAATACTAATACTGCTAATACTGTTGGCTCCTCCTTTAATTAGTTTCATTTTTAATTTACCATTTCAGATTAAAGCATATGCTAAATTAATATGTGTAAATCATTTTGGAATTAAGTTTTAAGATGGACTATAGCTAATTACTGTAAAAAAAAATAGTATGCACAATTTATGAAATGAGGTTTTAACTCAAAACGGTTCAGAATCTAACCAAAACAAGACACATCGATCTGAATTCAATCCAGTTACAAGAGTCTAAATTTCATTGGTCATGTCAATAACAGTGCAATCAGGACTGCTCAGCATTCAACTGCTGTACACTGATTCAGTCTAAGGTGTGCCAACACTTTTACTTAAGTTGTCACTAGCCAAAAAAAAAAAAGATGCATATATTTTGGTGTAACACAAAAGAAATCTGCACTTGTGCTGCGTCCAACATCATTTTGTGTGCATCTCAAAATGTTGCTCCAGATTTGGCCAAACCTTTGTTAAACAGAGAGTGTAACGGGAGAATTGAAACTGGTCAACTTACCAATTTCCAAAATAATGAATGATTCACTCTTGTCTCATGTGAAAAATGTAAGGGTCCACGATAAAGAAAGAATGGTATCGTGGGGGAACTTGCAGTCTTTAACACACAGTCCAGCCAGATGCGCTGGACACGCTGAGAAAACAATGACTGTGAAGACCGGAGGTCTAGAGTGAGCTGCGGTCTAGAGTGAGCCGCGGTCTAGAGTGTGCCGTGGTCTAGAGTGTGGTGTGGTCTAGAGTGAGCTGCGGTCTAGAGTGTGCTGCGGTCTAGAGTGAGCCGCGGTCTAGAGTGAGCTGCGGTCTAGAGTGAGCCGCGGTCTAGAGTGAGCCGCGGTCTAGAGTGAGCAGCGGTCTAGAGTGAGCCGCGGTCTAGAGTGAGCCGCGGTCTAGAGTGAGCTTCGGTCTAGAGTGAGGCGCGGTCTAGAGTGAGCCGCGGTCTAGATTGAGCCGCGGTCTAGATTGAGCCGCGGTCTACAGTGTGCTGTGGTGTATAGTATAAGGCGGTCTAAAGTGAGCCGCGGTCTAGAGTGAGCCGCGGCCTAGAGTGTGCAGTGGTCTAGAGTGTGCTGCGGTCTAGAGTGAGCCACGGTCTAGAGTGAGCCGCGGTCTAGAGTGTGCTGCAGTCTAGAGTGAGCCGGGGTCTAGAGTGTGCTGCGGTCTAGAGTGAGCCGCGGCCGGCTTTGAGTGAGCAGAGACCGGAGGTCTAGAGTGAGCTGCGGTCTAGAGTGAGCCGCGGTCTAGAGTGTGCTGTGGTCTAGAGTGAGCCGCGGTCTAGAGTGTGCTGTGGTCTAGAGTGTGCTGTGGTCTAGAGTGAGCCGCGGTCTAGAGTGAGCCGCGGTCTAGAGTGTGCTGTGGTCTAGAGTGAGCCGCGGTCTAGAGTGAGCCACGGCCGGCTTGAGTGAGCAGAGACCGGAGGTCTAGAGTGAGCCGCGGTCTAGAGTGTGCCGTGGTCTAGAGTGTGGTGTGGTCTAGAGTGAGCAGCGGTCTAGAGTGAGCCGCGGTCTAGAGTGAGCCGCGGTCTAGAGTGTGCCGTGGTCTAGAGTGAGCCGCGGTCTAGAGAGAGCTGCGGTCTAGAGTGTGCTGTGGTCTAGAGTGTGCTGTGGTCTAGAGTGAACCGCGGTCTAGAGTGAGCCATGGCCGGCTTGAGTGAGCAGAGACCGGAGGTCTAGAGTGTGCTGCGGTCTAGAGTGAGCCGTGGTCTACAGTGTGCTGCGGTCTAGAGTGAGCCGCGGTCTACAGTGTGCTGTGGTCTAGAGTGAGCCGCGGTCTAGAGTGAGCCGCAGTCTAGAGTGTGCTGTGGTCTAGAGTGAGCCGCGGTCTAGAGTGTGCTGTGGTCTAGAGTGAGCAGCGGTCTAGAGTGAGCCGCGGTCTAGAGTGAGCCGCGGTCTAGAGTGTGCTGTGGTCTAGAGTGAGCCGTGGTCTAGAGTGTGCTGTGGTCTAGAGTGAGCCGCGGTCTAGAGTGAGCCGCGGTCTAGAATAAGCCGCGGTCTACAGTGAGCTGCGGTCTAGGCCGCGGTCTCAGTGTGCTGTGGTCTAGAGTGAACCGCGGTCTAGAGTGTGTGTGTCAGTGAGCTGCGGTCTAGAGTGAGCCGCGGTCTAGAGTGTGCCGTGGTCTAGAGTGAGCTGCGGTCTAGTGTGAGCTGCGGTCTAGAGTGAGCCGCGGTCTACAGTGTGCTGTGGTCTAGAGTGAGCTGTGGTCTAGAGTGA
Source organism: Cyprinus carpio (assembly GCF_018340385.1). Taxonomy (NCBI): domain Eukaryota; kingdom Metazoa; phylum Chordata; class Actinopteri; order Cypriniformes; family Cyprinidae; genus Cyprinus; species Cyprinus carpio. The sequence continues at coordinate 2,286,530 of NC_056607.1, read as the reverse complement.
GCCGCGGTCTAGAGTGTGCTGTGGTCTAGAGTGAGCCGCGGTCTAGAGTGTGCTGTGGTCTAGAGTGTGCTGTGGTCTAGAGTGAGCCGCGGTCTAGAGTGTGCTGTGGTCTAGAGTGAGCAGCGGTCTAGAGTGAGCCGCGGTCTAGAGTGTGCCGTGGTCTAGAGTGAGCCGCGGTCTAGAGTGTGCTGTGGTCTAGAGTGAGCCGCGGTCTAGAGTGAGTCGCGGTCTACAGTGAGCCGCGGCCGGCTTGAGTGAGCAGAGACCGGAGGTCTAGAGTGAGCTGCGGCCGGCTTGAGGCAGATTTTACGAAGGAGTGTACCTTGGTCTTGCGGCAACCACATGTGACGACCCCGGACTGGACTCCGCTTCGTTCACGGTGAAAGCCGATTCGGCGATCCACAGTGCAAAGTTGATGTATTTCCTCCGCGTCCAGCACGGATAAGCCCCAGGCATGATGTAGCGGATATCGTCCTCTTTTGGAAGGACAAAGTAGTTTCTCTTTCACAGTGAAACACACAGCGTCTATATGATATGGCGGTGGCTGCGGCAAACAAAAATACTACAATGAGAATAAAAGGTATACCTTCTTTCTTTGCATGAACATCTGGGCGGCTGTGACGAGTGGGGCGGGGCTGAGAGCAGTGGGAATGGGTCGAGGCCAGTGGAGTGATTGGACATGAGCGACGCCTGCGCCACTCACCGGCCTCGAGTCCCACAGAGGAGATCTGGAAGGATAAAAGAGGAGTTACGACAGAGAAGTCGCTCATCTCCAATCACTCCTCGACCCGTTCCCACGGCTCTCGGCCCCGCCCCACTCGTCACAGCAGCGTTATGCAAATCTTCCCACATAGTGACGTAGAGATGTGGGGGCGTGTTAGAACGAGACATTTTAGGAGGGCGTGGACAAGTCTTAACTTTTATAAAGAATATCTCTTTGGATTTGAGACTTTAGTCTTTGCAACTTCACAGATCTTCTTTATTCACCAAGAGCTTGTAACAGTCCAAAGAGAAAGAAAAAATTTAAATCACATCATATGACCCCTTTAAATGTTAGAAACCAAAGGATGTAGTGCACACGTGAAGAAGTGCACTCGGTACAGAGTCTATGAGAAAGGAGTGTGGAGCACTGATGTTAAAGTAAAACTAAAAAACATAATTCTTTAAATCCTCTTCATTAACTCTGTGTCTTTGAGACACTTAAATAGTACGTGAAACATATCTATAGTTGCATCTTTATTTAACAACTTCTGAAGTGATATATGATTAATTCCTATATGAAGTTGTAATCTTTCATTCTCATATCCTTTACATTTGACTAAAATATGTTCAACTGTTTCAGGAAGATCACATTTAACACAAAGTCCAGACTCATGTTTTCTTATTAGATATAATAATTGATTAAGTGCAGTGTGTCCAATACTAAGACGAGAGTCTTCCTTTCTATTCCCCAAAATTCTCCTCTCATTTCCAACTATTTTGTGAATATTATATAAATACTGTCCTTTATTATCACTACCTTTTTACTTTGCCACATATGTTTTTTAATTAGCCCTTAATTTACTCATCGGAGCATTTTTGTTTGCATTCTGAACAAACTTTGTAAAATGTCTGATAAAATGTCTTAGACTTACACTCATTAAACTTGATAACGCTGAAAAAGAGTCTGAACATATGACCCCTTCATGTTTATTAATCTCTTCCATTCAGTGAAGAGCCAATGATATTACATTAATTTCTGTAGTATACACTGATAGATGATTAGATGTTCTTTTGCTATATTATATCTGAAGCTTGGAGCACATATTGCTGCTGCTGTGTGGTCTGTTTCAGGATCTTTATTCTTTAGATCCATCTGTATATATTTCTAGCGCTGACTCCAGCAGAAACACGTGAGCCTCGGTGTCGCAGCGAACATCGTCCGTGGCGCTTCTGAAAACACCATCCATAGTTCCGCCTTTTGCTTAAAAGTCGAACATTAAATGATAATGTAAATAATATCAAATAATCAAATTAAAAAGCAGTACTTATCATAAACACACAGCTAAATGTTACGACAGATGTCCACACGTTTATTCAAATTATAGCACTTGTAATTTGTCTTAAGAGCCAGTAGAGAGCGATGTTTCCCAGATAAACCGGCGAGCTTACTGTTGTATTAAGCACATTTATATTATGTCTACGTATTCATACATATTTACAAATATTTAGCAGACAGCCTTTTCCAAATATAAATGTATGTATGTATTTAATAAATATATGTAGGCTATGCCACTCAACTCAAGAATACACCAAAACATCACGCAGTCTCTGAGTAACAAGTCTTTATGAATATCAATCACTCCGTATCATGGTGTAATAAAGTAAAATGGCAATGCTATCTGATGCCATGATTTCTCCTCAGTAAGTGTTTTTGTCACCTGTGTGTTCTCAGTCTCTTCTGCTCATCAAGCCTGCATTCATTTGATCCACAGTACAGTAAAACTGTGAAATATTATTACAGTTTAAAACAGCTGTTTTCTGTGTGAATCTCTGTTAAACTGTAATGTATTTCTGTGATGTGCAGCTGTATTTTCAGCATCATTCCTCCAGTCTTCAGTGTCACATGATCTTCAGAAATCATTATAATATGATGATTTGCTGCTCAAGAAACATTTCTGATTATTATCAATGTTGAACACAGTTGAGAACATTTTTTCAAAGATCAGCATTTATCTGAAATACAAAGCTTTTGTAACATTATACACTCTACCATTCAAAAGCTGGGGATTATAGAAATTAATACTTTTATTTTTATTTATTTTAAATTGAATTAAAAGTGATGATACATACATTTATAATGTTACAAAACGTTTCTATTTCAGATAAATGCTGTTTTCTGAACTTTTTATTCATCAATGAAACCTGAAAAAATGTTTATATATAATATAATGTGTTCAACATTGATAATAATCAGAAATGTTTTTTGAGCATCAAATCATCATATTATTATGATTTCTGAAGATGATGTGACACTGAAGACTGGAGTAATGATGCTGAAAATACAGCTGCGCATCACAGAAATAAATTACAGTTGCAGGCTTGATGAGCAGAAGAGACTTCTTTAAAAGCATTAGAAATCTTGACTGTAGTGTGTGTCGCAGGCAGAATGGAAATGGTGTGTATTTTGGGTGTTTAAGCCTCAGTGCTTTCATGCATGTTCTGGCACACACACACACACACACACACACACACACACACACCTCAGACAGGACGGAAGCAATGCCAGAAGAGCTTTAGCAGCGTTGTTCACGAGTGAGAGACGTGTGAGTGGCAGAGCCGTGTGTTTCTGAGCGCTGGACGCGTCTGGAGAGGAGACCGGCTTCATCATCTTTTGTTAAAGGCCCAGGTGCCACACTTTCTGTGCTAAACGAGGGCATTCCATTCAGACTAATTATAGATTTACACAAAGCCTTCCCCAGAGAGTTACTGTAAGCCAGTACATGTAAAAAAGGGAGGTTTTGTCAGATTTTGGTAACATCAAGGGACCAATTTGTCTAACACTAACTGCTCTTAAAGATAATTTTCATGGTTGATTTTGTTGGTTTTAGCAAGAATGTCTTTTCTGTGTTCATGAACTATGTAAATGTCAGAAATACTGAGATAAGAGGACGCTATGGGCAGAATGTCCTGTCTTATGTAGGACTTCTGCTGAAGTGTTTTTGGTAGTAACTGATCACATGTAATCTGGATTGTGTAATCAGATTCCAAAAATCAAGTACTTAAATTACATTTTAAAATACTTGTAATCAGACTGCAGTGAGTTTCTTAGGATTTACATTATTACACATTATTTACACAAGAGCAATTATTTTTGTATTCTCCCTAAGTCCTCTTTTTCATCTTTTAAATGTTCCTTTCTAAAAAAGCCTACCACTTCTATAAAAATACATACGTGTATAAAAATCATTTCAGGTTTAAGAAGTGTTTCAAAATTAAATCAACTTTTGATGAACACATTCATTTTTATCTGAATTATCAGTCAGTCGCTTACTTAATCATGGATTACTTTGGAAGGTGTTTGTCTTTCAAACACATTAAAATGTACAAATTCACCAACTTTTGTGTCATCTGATCCTCTTTCACCTTATATATTTTCATTTGAAGTACCCCTGAGATTAATATATATATATATATATGTATATTAATAATGAAGTGTCACATTTGCATGTTCATATGCAGGTAAACAAATACAATATTTCATTTTTTCAATAAGTGTTTTATTCTTATTGATTTTAAATTTTGTTTTAATTCAACTTCTTATTATTTCATGAATTATGAACTTTTCATTAAACTCATAAAGCTCCTGCACAAACCTAGTGTGGGAAACCTTGTAATGCACTGTTTAATGAACTTCATGTTGTTGATAACAAAAAATAGAAAATATTTTCTTACTTTCTTTATGGTATAAAATAATCCTATTCAAATCAATGTGAAAACAAGTTAGGTCAAAAGTAATCTAGAAGTAGTCTGATTGTAATGTGATGGATCACTACAGTTTTTGTCATGTCATGTATGGCATCTGTAACGGATGATAATTTGTAAGTAATCTTCTCAGCTCTGTTTAGGATATGAAAATGAATAACTGCTAACAGGTTTTTAGCCCAGCTAAACATTCTCATAACTTTGTCTAATGTCCTGGCAAGGTTTTGTACAGATGTTCTTCCAGTTATGTTAATAGAACATTCATGTGAACATCTGCAGCCGTTCTTAGAAGGTATTGTCATCAGCTGGAAATGCTTTAATACTGTAATGATGCCAGTTTTGACACTGTGATCAGAAAACAAACCAAAACCTTCATCTGAAGCACAAGAGCTCGGCTGTGTCTCTGTGAAGCGTGTCTCGGGGAGCAGTGTTTGTGCTTCGGTGTAGCAGGTGTGTTCCTTCACACGGCTGGAAGTCCATTCTTCCCACAAACACAGGGCCGCTTCCCCAAACCCCGCTGCTGTCTTTGGCTGCATTCCTTCAAAGATTTTTAAAGCAGCAGAAAATGTATTTTCTGAAATGACTTGGCATTGTCCGTAAAGTGTCTTGGCAGGATGCAGTCTCTGGAGGATTAATAGTAACAAAGTAAAGGATATGCTGACACAGCACAAAAACACATTTAATCATCATCATCATCATCATCAAAACAGAGTCTCCAGAACAGAGCCGCTTCACTCTCAGGAGGATTCCAGTCTATAACACAGAAGCTTTCCCATAACACTAAAATGACAAGATGAAAAAAAAGAAAAAATATAAGTATATAAATATAGCTGCAAGCAGCAATTACGGGGCCAAGCACTCCAGCAGCAAATTGAGGAGCTAAGCATGGCATGGAGCATCACACCAAATGCAACAATCAGTAATAAAAGCAATTTTAGGATGATTGTAATTGAAATGGCTGAAAAATCACAAATACATATTAATGAATAAATATTGGCATATCACTCTTATCCAATAGATGAAGCTGTTACCAAATTAATGTGGCATAGTCAGTGTGAGGTGACAATGGCACGTATAATTATGTCAAAGCTTTGCAGAGATACAGCCTCAGATGCATTTTAGCATCTTTCCAACAAATTCGTTGATGCACTAAACGAAAACTGTTTCAAATATTGACATGAAATCCATAACTTTTTGCCAGCTTGGTCTGAAGATGATCCAAGCCAAATTTGGTGAAAATTGGACTTGGACATTGGACATTTTAGATTATAATTCAAAATGGCTGACATGGAAACATTTGGTATGGTTTGACTCATCATGCTCCACCGAATCTGAAGAGAACAGTTTTGTGATTTTTGGTCAAACCATTCAGAAGTTATAAGCAAAAATATGCACTTTTCGTATCTTCTGACCACTAGGTGGCGCTGCGTCAAAACACTGCAGGTGGTCTCAGGTCATGCTTGTTATAACACACACCAAGTTTGGTCTCAATACGACAAACCATTACGGAGTTATAGTGTCACAAGCATTTTTGTGTGCTTTTCTTCGAATTCATTTGCATGTTATTCGAGAACGGCTAAACGAATCAACTTGAATTCCATAACTTTTTGCCATCATGGTCTGAAGATGATCTGAGCCAATTTTGGTGAAAATCAGACAAACCGTCTAGGACGAGTTCAAAAAAGTAGGTTTTACAAACAATTAGAAATAGTGAAAAAACTAAACCTTGCGAATTTTGGTGTCCATTCGACTCAGCATGAGCCAAGGATTCAGAGGAAAAAGGAATTTTCCTTCTGTGGCTTACGGTTCAAAAATTATTAGCATGAAATATTATTGAAACTTTGGACAAGTGGTGGCAGCTAAAGAGTTGGATTTAGAGACTCCAAATTTGCGATGGTTAATGTTGACACTGTCCTCTATCAGTGTGCCAAATCTCACAACTTTCCCTCAAGCGGTTCTATGGGCTGCCATAGACTTTCAGTGGAAGAAGAAGAAGAAGAAGAACGCCAACGATTTTAATAGGTGCCTACACACCTTCGGTGCTTGGGCCCTAAATATAAAATATAATTAAGTAGTATGTTGTGAAATTTTCATACATTTGACATTGTGTTTTCCACATACTTCAAATAAAAAAGTAGTTTTGTTTGTTTGTTTGTTTAGCTAGCCTGGAATGGGGTTTACAAAGACCAAAAATACTTGTTCTTGGCAATAAATCAGACATATAGTTGTGTTTACAGTTCTGTTAAATGACGGTGTTTTATCATGGAAATGCTAATATTAATCTGATCTAGATGTAGTTATTTCTGTACTTGGTTAGCGTTTACCTGGTAACTCTTCATAATGAAGTTCTATTTGTCAACATTAGTTAACTACATATAGTTATGAACTAAACATTAAAGTACTTCTAAAGTAAATGAAGTTAATGTTAATTTCAACATTTACTTATGCATTAAAATCAAAAGTTGTAGCTGTTTATATTATTTACTGAACCTGAGCTGACATCATCAGCATTGAACAATTGTATTTTTAGTAACTAATGTTAACTAAAATGAATAAACACCAAAACAACTGCTTATTGTTAGTTAGTTAATGCATTAATGGTAATTAATGGGATCTTCTTGTAAAGTGTTACTGTTTAACACTTTACAAGTCATTGTGGCCGCAGCTTAAATGATTCCCACTGCTCCGGGTGTGTGTTCACGGTGTGTGTGTGCACTTTGGATGGGTTAAATGCAGAGCACCAATTCTGAGTATGGGTTACCATACTTGGCTCTATGTCACGTCACTTTACATCTAAAAAAAATATATGTAATGTAATGTTTACCTGAAAAAAAAAAAAAAAAAAAAAAAATTTAAAAAAAAAAAATTTAAAAAATTAAACTGTATGCAAAACATTTTTGCAACAACTTACCCTTTAAAAAATAAATGATTCAAACAATTAAATCCATATTTCTTGTGTATAACTGAACAAATTTGGTTTGAAGAAAGTTGCAATAGTTTATACTTCGAAACAGAGTTGCATTAAACTTGCTGGTTTTGTTCTAAAATGTTCTTGACCCAAAGAATATTGTGAAAGATGTTATGGGCACATAAAAAACGAATGACACCTCACATCTGCCAGTCTCTCTCTTCCCCTTCCACGAGCCCAGAACACAGCAGCACACTCAGCAAGCTCCTGCATTCATCACTGAGCTCTAACTAGAGGAAGAAATATTCCTGTCCCGTCCAGCTGGAAATGATATTTTGTCGAAGGAGATATGCATCTACTGCGGGGTGCAGTGAAGTTCAGATTTTGCAATCACAACAGGGTGTGTTCAGACACACGCAATAACAGCATGATGTAATGACTCAAAGCAGCTACGTGTGTTATAAAGCTGCACGCACTCTGCCTGCTCAAGACTTCAGTAGGTAGACATTAATCAAAACACACACATACACACACACACACACACACACTCACACACACACACACACACACACACACACACACACACACACACACTCACTCATATACACTCTATATACACACACACACACACAGACACAAACACACACACAGGCACAAACACACACACACACACACACACTCACTCACACAGACACACACACTCACTCACACACAGACACTCACTCACACAGACACACACACTCACACACACACACACACACACTTCATTTACAGCGATATCGTTGACTTGATTGCAAATGATTGCACAGATACTAATTAAACTGAACTGAGCTGCATGATGACATCACTGAATTCAATGATGAACTGCTTTAACTGTCCTTCTGCATTATTGACACTGTTTTCCTAATTAATGTTGTTCAGTTGCTTTGACACTATCTTTTTTGTTTAAAGCGCTATATAAATAAAGATGACTTGACTCGACTTGACACACACATACACACTCTATCTCGCTCTGTCTCTCTCTCTTACACACACACACACACACACACACACACACACACACGAAGACGGCCACAGAAAAAGGTGTGTGATGACTGAGTGCATCACGTCAATCAAAATATGTGTAAAAACTACACAGGTAATCCATCAGTTAACATAGTTTGAAAATATTTATTTACATATTCAAATACATTTGACATTTAACAGCTTACATGTCATTTAAAATTTATGAAAAATCCTCCCTTTTTTCTTTTTTACACACATCTCGTGAATTAAAGTAAAAAATTAAAGCTTTAGAATGATTTGAAAAAATAATTCTGACTGAGAAAAATAACACAACACAAAAAGCCCTTGCAGCATTATTATTATTATTATTTTTTAAATGTTTGTATATGTAAAAGACAACACATTTAAGTTCTGAATTTGAAGCAGAAAAGTAGGTGTTTGGAAAATAATCTAAGAAAGTGTTGTATGTGCTCCATGTACAAGCAAGAAAACCTGTCACCTGTGACAAATATCAGTGGTTACAATGAGCTGCACGCTTACATGTTCAGATTTATCTCTCATATATATATATATATATATATTGTGCATAGTTTGAGACAAACACCAGCTCTTTGGTCCATCTGATGATAGTGCTGTGTGTGTCTCGTTTTATTACAGCCCTACAAGAACAAATGTATGTGTCACTCCTACAGATTTTGTAAATGGGAACTTTATTGCTATCTGTAATGTTTTGATAAAGGCCAAAAATGAAACATTGTAAAACAGCATCCACAAGTCTGAGACCACGAGCTCCTGCTTGTAATTAATTCGGATTCTCTTCCAATAAAATACATTTAAATGTAAAATAGTGACAATCACCATGTTAAACTAGCATATATACAGTATATTATAAATTATATATTATTTTATATGATAATATATATAAATTATTCCTAAAAAATAATTTGAAAATGTTAAATGACTTAATATGCCCAAAAGAGTATTTGAAGCACACAAAAAAAAGTCTCTCTGAAGAAGTTCAACATGGTGAATTTTATATCTAAATGTATTTATAGTTATATAGTTACCTAGAAAAATCTTGCCTTATTTCTGTCTCATCTTGCAGTGTGGTCTCAGACTTATGCACACCTCTGTTTTTATGTCATTTTTAAAAATGAAAAGAGGAGTGTCACTTTTATGTCCATCTGTAAGGCCTCTGAATGCACAAACACAGGTGTGGTTTTAAATCAGCTGGTAAATGTTTTCACAGTGGTCCTGCCCTCTTTGACCAGCGCCGCTGTGCTGGGCACCGACACTCTGTGTCTGGAAAGCCAGAAACCAGTCTCATAGTTTCTCTGCTGACGAAGGTTTTTCAGTGCAAAAACACCAGGACTATATCAGAGCAGTACAGCGCGCTCAGAATCACTCGAGTGCATCGGTCAAACACAGACTAGTACAAGTCCCTCATGATCTCCTGCAGCAGCGGGTGCAAGCACCAGTCCACCTCGGTCTCCTTGAGCAGCTGGATCAGCTGGACGTGATCGGTCACCAGCTGCCGCAGGTCCGTCATCTTCTGCAGCACTTTGGCGAACAGCTGCAGGGAGTCGGGATGGTTCATCTTCAGCTGGAGCTCCAGAGCATGAAGAACGGTCTCCTGCAGGTCCTCGATGGGCTTGACGTTCAGCAGACCCGGCCGATCTAGCAGACCACAACACAGACACAGAGGGTCATTCCAGTAAGAGTTATTATACAGCTTTTACTGTAGATTTGTTCACCATGATTTTATTTTTAATAATTACCATCAACTAAATTTAGTACAAAAACTAGTGTGATTTATATTTGCATTTATTTATTTGATTGTTTTTTACAATTTTACAAATGTTGTTTATAATTTAAAGATTATAATTATTAATAAAAATAATGTCACAATGAAAAAAAAAAAAACGTAATTCGTTTTTTTCAGCTGCTTACACACATTTTCAAAACGTTACACACAAATCCAAGAATTGCACACATCTTCTGCAGAATGAAGCGCTGCATTCAAAATATCACAAACATCTCAAAATCAAACATTTGCAAACACCTTTGCCGTAATATTAATTCCTGTTAGATGTGTGTGTTACACAGAGAATGTGTTGTGTTTTACAAAAAGTGTTTTATGAAACTGAAAACTGAGAATGAGTGTATGGTTTTGTAGATCTGGTGTGTGCTTCTGCTGTTTGAGTACAGCTTTCAGAAACTGTGTGACAAGGACAGATTTTGTGTGTGAGCAGCTGAAAAAAAAACTGTAAAAAAAGAAAGAAAGGAGTAAATCAGTTGGGCTTAATTTTCTTTTCTTGCACGTTTTTGAGATTCACCTGCTGTCTGATGTTCTTTCAGAGTCTTTTTTAGTTCTTCAAGAGTATTTTATCATGTGTTAGCATCAACAAAGTTTAATGCATCTGAACGATAACTGCACTGGTTCCTGCAGAGCCTTGTCTAGCTGTGAATTAAACCACTTTAGTGATAACCAGCCAAATATAAGCCTTCTAGAAACCGAGGTGTGACGCAAGCTGGTGACAGCTCAGATCACAAGAGTCTGCTGGAAGCTCAGCGGAGATGATATCGTGAGTCACCAGCTTGTGGTCGGACCTGAGGTTACTCTTATCATGGGCTGACTGAATAGGTTTGCTTCTGGAAGCGAGACCCACCTCCGCTCAAGATGATGACGGCCAGGAACAGAGCCATGTCGCTGTCGTCCAGCTCCAGCGTGTTGAACCTGACGGAGAACTCAAACTTGGGCTCCATCATCTCGCAGAAGGGCTTGCGCAGGCTCTTGAGGAACTCGCGGGTCATGAAGATCTGGCCGTAGGAGATGAGCGTGCCGTCTTTGTTCATGAGCGGCGCCATCATGATGATGAGGACCTCGATGACGCCGTACTTGAGCAGCGTCACCTGGTCGTTGAGGTCCAGGCTGACGAAGCCCGGGATGCTCTTGGCGAACTCGGTGACCTCGCTGACGGCTTCGGCCGAGCGTGACTGGCAGCTGTGGAAGAAGCGCAGCTCCACCTCGTGCATGACGCGCAGCTCCTGCGCCGGCATCTGCCTGCTGTTGATCATCTGCTCGCCTTCCAGCAGAGACTTCATGTCGTGAATAACGAACGGCTGTGAACCACAACAACGTGTAGATTACAAGCTGCCCTGTGTGAACTGTAACAAGTTGTGTAACTATTTCAATTACTTTATTAAAGGAACTGATTACGTTTGATATGATGAATGTTGATTGTTTTGAACTGTTAATCATGTTGAAACATGTAAAGCAGTAGCACTCAACACTGATTACTGTCAGGCTTTCAAAACCCTTCATCACTTGAATTAAGATTATAATCATTTAATTTTAGAGCACAGCCACCACAAAATCAGACTTACTTTGGGATCGTTCTGAGGTTAAATACAGATTTGAAACCATAACAAGAAATAGTTTAATAGATATGTGACCCTGGAACACAAAACCAGTCATAATATTCGCCATCTGAGAGCTGAATAAATAATCTCTCCATTGATGTGTGGTTTGTTAGGAGGACAATATTTGTCTGAGATACAACTATTTGAAAATCTGGAATCTGAGGGAGCAAAAAAATCTAAATATTGAGAAAATCATCTTTAAAGTTGTTCAAATGAAGTTCTTAGCAATGCATATTACTAATCAAAAATTAAGTTTTGATATATTTCATAAAAGAGAAATGTATAATTGTGACTCATACAATGTATTGTTGTCTGTTGCTACAAATATACCTGTGCTACTGATGACTGCTTCTGTGCTGCAGGGACACAGATATCATTCTGTTTTTGAAATCAAACCTTTGCTTAGCTATGATAGGAAACACTGGCATCTAAAAATGGCTTGGAAAAAGCAGTTAATCTAAAAAAAATATAGCATATACATAAACCCAAATAGGAAATAAAGCAGTTATGGAAAAAGCATGTGTTCTAAACTCCTGAAAAATTGGTGTCTCATATTTAGAGCAATTTGGGAAAGCAATCAATTAAATCTATAGGTGTGTGAAAAAACCCAAATGTATCCCACTTTTGTAATATCTGACATTTTCATAAGTAGCTGTAATTTAATTGTTATTATTATTACATTTATTTTGTAATTAAATTACATAATTAAAACTAGTTACTCCCCACCGCTGAGTGTGTGTTACGAGATGTTCTATAGAAGTACGGGTGCGTTCACACTTCTGGTTCGCTTCTCTTCGTTCGTTTGATCCGGATCAAAAAAAGAAAACGATATATTTGGTCCTCATCCACGTAGCATTCACACTGGCATTTCTGACAGTAATATACATATGTATATATTTATATTAATATAATTGATGATTAATATAATGTATAAACCTAACATATTTTTCTTAAATATATACATGCATGTGTGTGTATTTATATATTCACAGTAAATATCCACAGTTTACACACATATATTATGTAAACAAAAACCTTTATTTCGGACTCGATTAATCATGATCAATGGTTTGACAGCACTAATATGAATGCATATCTTGGCATTGGTTGAATCTGGACTTCTCGAGGTTTCTCTCAAGTGTTGTTGCAGAGATTTAGGCCTGAATGCATCCTTTGTTTCCCAGGCTATGAAGGATTCAACAGACTATCCCAAGATTCATTACTTGCCAGTAACGTGAGGATTTTCTTGACAGAAAATGTCAGATTACACTTTAAAATGTTAGTATTAGGTTTCAACTTCATTGAATATCTAATGCTACAAAAAAACTTTAATATCCAGTGATTTAGATACAGTTACGAATTACGTAATCAGATTACTTTTTTCAAGTAACTAGTAAAGTAACACACAGTACTTTTTACTTTTTTAAATAAGTAACTCCAGTTACTTTGTTTCCATGTCTTGACTGACAGCTTTGATGTTGCCATGGTGACAGACATCAGATGAAAATGCAGAGGTGTGAACATAATCTTACTGTAGTTCATGAATTTTCTCATCTCACTCTCATTTTGTATTTCTCAAAATGAATAAAATGAAATCCAAACTCAGAATATGACCCAAACCTGCAATAATTAAAACTGTTAAATAACAAATAACCTTTACGTATTTAATCGCATTTTATTAAACAGTGTCTTTGCTCCTGACCTTCAGCGATCCAGCATAAACATACTAATAAGCAAATATGACTTTAGATAAACATAACGTGTTAAATTTTAGTTGTTGCTGAATAGTGTTGAACTTTCTTCTCCTGCGTCATATTCTTCATGTGATTAGTTTGAGCGGCGCCCTCTACTGTACAGACGTGAATTTACACTTCCTTCATTTGCCAAAAATTGAACTTTTTTATATATTAAAAACAAACAAGTAAGCCCAGACCAGATGAGAAAAACTAACATAACGCATTACTTTCCATAAAAAGTAACACACTTATACGCAATATTGTAATTAGACAACAGACAGGTTGTGAAGATCAGTCCTAAGTTTGCTAGACTGATATGAGCTGATGCAGTGATGTTGGTTACTGTGTTCTGTATGCTTCTGGCAGAAAACAGATGCATTCACGAACATGACCTCAAACAAAACACTTCCTGATTTCACGTCGTTCCAGCTCAAAATCAAGTTAGACAGTAATATGAATATCAGTAATATAAGCCTTCTGCAATGGGCCTGCCAGCGTCAATGAAAGAACGAGCTCTGGATTCCTGTCTAACTATGATTCCTCACAGCGTTTACTCTCGCATTAGAACAGAAAACACGTTCTCGGAAGTCTCGAGCTGATCTTTCGTTTTCTGTCAGCTTCCTCTGAGTTGTCTGCATGACTGCACAAGCCCTGAATGTGGAACTAATCAAGCATGAATTAAGACGCTTCTGATATATGCTGCTTTTATATTTGTGTAGGCCTTTCCTTCTGCAGTCTGTGCCTTTCTAAATATTTCTCCTGCAAAGAGAGCAGATGGTTGGTATCACTGGCTGTGTTAGTCAAAACAAGCATCTAACAGCCTTGCTCATATCTCTGGTTAAAGACACACGATGTTTGATTTGAACTTATTTCTACTGTCAACAAAACAGGAATTCAACAGAAAGGCCCAGGGGCTTCGGTTTTGGCTTTCATTATTGCTATGCTTATATACTGTAAATAAAATAAGAAAATAGGAGCATGAAAATAATAAATGTGAATTTGCTCTTATTAAATGTACATAAAATGTCGTCTTTGAAATAAATGTTTTGTCATCTAAAGCGGTGATATTCATACATGTTTCAGTGTAGATAGTGTGATATAATTTAATAATTAAAACAAAAACATAAAAATAAAATAAATATTTTTGTTTCAGTAAAAACTATTAAATAAAAATTTAGATAATTTCTTACATTTTATGACTTCTTTATATATATATATATATATATATATATAGTCAGCAAAGTAACATTATTTTAAGTTGAAACAATTATTTTATTACAGTGTTTATATATATATATATACTGTAAAAAATAATTGTTTCAACTTAAAATAATTTGTTACCTTGCTGACTAAAAATTTTAAGTTTAGTCAACTTGAAATTTTACGTTACTTAATATAAAGTTAAGTGACAACTTGAATATTTTAGTTGAATAAACTTAAAATTTTAAGTAGCAATAGACAACAATACACTGTATGGGCCAAAATGATCAACTTTTCTTTTATGACAAAAATCATGAGGATATTAAGTAAAGATCATGTTCCATGAAGATATTTAGTAAATCTCCTACCGTAAATATATCAAAACTTAATTTTTGATTAGTAATATGCATTGTTTATAACTTCATTTGAACAACTTTAAAGATGATTTTCTCAATATTTAGATTTTTTTGCTCCCTCAGATTCCAGATTTTCAAATAGTTGTATCTCAGACAAATATTGTCCTATAAATTATAAAAATATTTACAGATAAATTTTTTTTTTTAAATTTTATCATTTTTATTCATTTATTTATTTTATGTAATTATTTATTAAAAAAATGTAATAACCAGTAAATAATTATTTAATTCAAGGAATGCTGTTGAACTAATCTAGGAGTGAAAGGATGCTGCTGGTCATGTTTGTGTGATTTGTTATGGATGGTACTGAAGTACGTGATGAAAGCATGGCGTGAGATGATTAGTGTTCAGCTGCTTGACAGGTTAACGTTCACAGCTACAGCACTATCTGTGAGGGTTATTAAAGGTGTCTCAGCCGAGCGTGGCCATACTGCAGAAGTGTGCACTCACTGCGCTGTCGCTGGTCTTTCCTGACAGTATGGCCCTGGCCTTGGCTTTGGTCAGGGGGAAGTACTTCAGATAGGACTCGTAGAGATGTCTGGCCAGAGCTCTGAGGTCCGCAGATTCGGGATGCTTGTGATCCACGTCAGTGGAGAACTCCGCCAAGAGCTTCTCCTTCTCGGCTTGCGGCATTCGACCAAAACGAATGGCTGGGAAAAAAGCAAACAAACAGACAGTTGAAAACCCCCGAATCCCAGATGCATCGTGCTGGCAGTCTCAGGTCTGCAGGGATCTTGTGTGGGAGTTTGTTTGCAGTGTTCAGTATGTTAGCACAGTCATTACGACCGCTTCAAACAGCCCCAGTAAAACAAGCAATATTTCATCAAAACTTCTCAAATATATTTCTTTTGACCCATTTAGTACACTCTGAATCGCACTGATATCATTTCAGACATTTCAGTATTATATAGTATTTAATTCAGTGTCCATATGATTTTATAGACAAAACCACAATGCTTTAAAGTTTGTCATGTTAATGAGAAAGCTAAAGAACTGAAGATACAACAGTAAAGCCTGTGTGTGTGACAGTGATAGTGATGCTCCTGTATGAGACGGGCCTCTTCAGTAATCATATCTTTACGTTTCTCTATCAGAGACGCTCCCTCGTTTCACGTGTGATAATTACCAGAATTCTTCTATTCACAGCCTACACTGAAAAAATGACACTTTGTACTAACTAACTAACTAACTAACTAACTAACTAACTAAATACTCTGATTTATTACAGACACATTTTTTTCTCAAGTTGTATTTATGATTTGGTTCACACTGTACGTCATCATTTATTATTGATCAAAAGTATTTGTTTTTCCAAAGACAAAAACATTTATACAAAGTATTTACTTAATATATTCTCTTTAGAAATAAGCCAATGTTACTTGACAGAGGTCATTAATTGAAATACAATAAAAAATTATAATTATATAATTTATATATTCAATTATAATTATAATAGAACATAATATATTTTATTGTAATTTTCACCCAAGATAAAACTAAAAACATGTTTTAGTCAATGTTTAATTCAGTTTACTTACTACAAATAAAGACAACTTTGAAAGCACTGTAATATTTATTAGGATGTCTTTTTTCTTTTTTTAAATATGCATCATATTTTTTGTTATGTACCAACAAGTGACTAATTACAATTTTATTTTATTTTATTTCCTGTGGGGGGTGTTATTTGCTTTTAGACAAACTGAACAAAACAGGTTTAAACTTTTGATCTGATAAAAATGCACTTCAAATACGGTTGTTTAACATTTTTCAGTGTATAATATAAACCCACAATAGCAGTGTTCTTTAAAAAGCATCTTTTTGTGTTTCAGGGAAATAAAAAGCATCTGGAATAATGCAACAGTGTGGCAGAATTGTATTTACAAGTCAACATTTCCTTTGAGATCTGAAATGTAAAACATGTTTAATCATTATTAGTTACTCATTATGATATGCTTTAGGATCACATGACTGGCCTGACGTTTAATACTTAATCTAATAGCAAATGAATCTGTGCATTGAAATCTCAACTTTGAAACCTGTGACTATTTCCACTGAATCTAGGACAGCCGACGTGATCAAAGGCAACAGAAACAAGGACATAAACAGCCGTAAAACCAGCTAACCATTCTGCGCACGAAGCTGAAAATAAGCTGAATGTGAGCTCTTTAGCAACTGCTTCATTTTTAAGTGTCTTCCGATAAACCTTGGCATGGTTTCAGGCCAGTTAGACAGGAAACGTGAAGAAGTGCCCTCAATCTAATGTAAGAAATCTAATTCTGTATACATTTCTTCACGCATGAAAACATTTCTGAACCCTTTGATCAGAATTGATTGCAATATTTGACTTGGAGAGCGTTCGTGACCCATGCAGCCAGAACGGCAGAGGTTATCTAATATTCGTAATGTAGGAAGTAAACGGTTTCTTTCACGTATATGCTCTGACTTGCTGATTGATATGATGTGTGCATTACTATCACACCTTCTGTAAACTAGCTTTCTCCTGCTGTACGCTTGGCCAGAGGCCAGAGCCAGTGACACAGCATGTTTGTGGAAGCCTGTCCACGCTTCATGAATCATTGATAAAAGAGACAGGCAGCCAAATCCAGCCAGATTCCACCCACCACTACAGAGAGAGGGAGGAGGGGAGGAGGGGAGACAGAGCGAGCCAATGGGAACGCAGCGAGCTGGTACTGCTAAACCTGACTGACCTCTCTGTGCACACCTGCAATTAACCCCAACACACTCAGAGACGCTTACACACAGAGCCTGTCTGCACGAGCCTTCGGGGAAAGAGTCCGGAATAAGAGGGCTAAACATAATGGAAAAGAGGAAATGAAAGAATTAAAGGGGAGGGGAAATAAAGAAGAAAAGGAGAAGCAAAACATAAATAGAAATAATCATCTTGATTTGATTTCATGTATTATTAAAGAGGTAGGTTAATAAGAGCCTTTAGGACAAGAATGTGTGATAAATGCTTAAAAACAAATGGAAAAGAAGAAATGAAAGAATGAATTAGAATTAAATAAAAGAAAAACAAACAAGCAAACTAAAACCATAGAAGTAAACATAACTATCAACTATAAAGCTGAGGGGAAAAAACAGAACAAACAAACAAATAAATAAAAGAGAAAAACAGACAGGCAAACTAAAACATTACATACAAAACACTACAAACTGTACATTTAAACAAATATTTACATATATAAAAACATACGGGTTTTCTATACTTTTTAAATTTAATTTCATAAGAATCTTTAAGAAAAGAATCTGTAATAGAAATGCTTAAAACTAATGGTGTGATTAAGGAGAAAAGGAAAGCATTTAAAAATAATCAAAACAAAACAAATAATAATAAAAATAAATAAAAGAGAAAAACAGGCTGCCAAACTAAAACTCTATATTTAAACATAAATATATAAACAATTATAGGGATTGTCTTCATATTTATTTTCTTTTATGACAGCCTTTAGGAAAAAATCAGTGCTTTAAACTAAACGGAAAAGAAAAAAAATAAAGAATTAAAAAAAAAAAACAGAATACACAGACAGATAGATAGAGATAAAGATAGAACGATAGATAGATAGAACGATAGATAGATAGAACGATAGATAGATAGAACGATAGATAGATAGATGGATAGATAGATCGATGGATGGATGGATGGATGGATAGATAGAGAGTTTATCAGCTGATGGTAATGACATGTGGTGTTCCACGCTGAGGTGTTAAACCAAGACTCGTGCGGTTGCAAGTAAGGTGCCACTTTGCTTATAAGCCCCGAGGCAAAGAAAACACACACACACACACACACACACACACACACACACACACACACACACACACACACACACACACACACACACACACACACACACACACACACACACACACACACACACACACACACACACACACACACACACACACACAGACACAGACTCACACTCACAGACTCACACACACACTCACACACACACACACACACACACACACACACACACACACACACACACACACACACACACACACCCACACACACTCACACACTCACACACACACACACACACACACACACACACACACACACACACACACACACACACACACACACACACACACACACACACACACACACACACACACACACACACACACACACACACACACTCGATCTCTGCACGTTCTGAAAGAAATGCCACATATGTTGCAGCAGGAGACCACACGAAGGAAACAACAAGGCATCCGAAGCCAGGCGCAGATGTCTCAGAGCGTAGCATTGAAAGAGTCTGCCTCGGGTGGTTCAAACAGAAACCAGTTCTCTGAAACGGCAGGGCCTTTCTCGCGAGTGCGGGTTCATGCTCAGCTCACCGTTGTGTGACATGCCCACCATCAGGCACTTCTGAAAGCGGCAGTACTGGCACTTGTTGCGACTCTTCTTGTGGATGCGGCAGTGCAGGTCGCAGTGGTCGTACACCAGCTTCAGACGAATGGTTCTGCGGAAGAATCCCTGCCAAAAAGAAAAGGAATGTCGTTAGGAAGGAAGGGGAAAATGCTTTCCTTGCCTTGTTAGAATTCTTTAAAAAACATATCTGATCTATTCAGCTCATTGTCAAGAAGCACAATAGAGCTGAACAGCTGCGGCTAATGATTACAACTCTGTCATTTTTGGAAAAGCCTGTTTCAGTAGTCCGAGGAAAAGAGCATTCTGCCATCGTTTATTCACCTTCCAAACGAAAACCTTCTTTACTCCTCAAACGGAACCATTTACAGAAATATACCAGCCGCTCTTTTACATCCAAATGGAGACTGAAGCTCTGGATCTAGGGCTACTGGATTATGACACATATTTATTTTGGTCAATATTGTAATCACGATTATTTAACACGATTATGAGTGGGCCATATGACCAAAAGTGTAAATGAATGATTTATTTAAAGATAGCGATCAATGTATATATATGAATAATCTAATGTAAAATAAGACAACATATTCTTCACTGTAAGAATTAAACTCACTTAGTAAAGCTACAGAAGTCCTTCACTCAAGAGCAGAGTGTGATTTTGAATTTGTCTTGTGTTGTTTGATTGATATTACACACACACTCACAGCAGGAATATTAGACTGCTGTCACTTTAAGAGCCGCACGGATCTAATTTACTGTTACTCATGTATTTTCATTCTAAACTCTTTAAGCTCATTTATTACACAACCGACGAGGGTTTACGTGAATAATCACTAAGCGCCACATTTGGACATTTTTGTGTGTATTTGACTGTTTAGGCGCAAACCTCGAGTTAAAAGATGACTTTTATGTCCGTGTTCTGTTCTAGCTCTGAGCGCATATAAAACAGCAAGTTCTATTTCAGCCTTTAAAACATGAATAAATTGGATAAACTTTAATAAATAAATAACATCCCAATTTCCCAATTCACGTTACATGATTTTACTGATGAAATTTGGCTTTTATGGAGGACCAGATGTGCACCGCTGGAAAGGGGGGTTTAATCTCGATTATTGTATTTCATAATCGTTGGAGGCAGAAATCTAAATTGTTTTTCAATTAATTGCACAGCCCTATCTTGATCTTTAAACACTTTTAAATTAACAGGGAAAATTAGTGTGAGATTAAAATGTGTTAAGACATGTTTTCTGGGGTGTTAAATACTGGTGCAAATACTACTAATCTGACCAATGCAAACCTTAGTCAATCACCTCACATTATTTATTTAAACAATAAATCATGCAAACTACAAATGCAATAAGGTCAGACGAAGGTTGTGACTTGTGTGACCATATGACTTGAACACGGAGGAAGATGTGCAGCACAGATTTATGGCTGTTCCTCAAAGAAAGTTTCTGTATGACTTCAGAAGACTTTTATTAGTGCTGCGTGCCAAAGGCAACATACTTATCCTTCTTCTTCCGTACAAACTAACTCGTCCCGCACCGTTTGTCACAGACCCATGAAAGAGGACTCAAATCATGCACATTATTCAGAGGAGATGTGTGCTATGACTTTTATAAGCGATCAGGTGTACGATGATCGTACAGTGTGGTGTTTAGCATCGAGTGTATTCTTGTGATGAATGAGTTGGCAGCCCAATCTATTTATATCTTTATTAATATTTTAATATATATTATTGTATCTTATATTAACCATTTGCACACACGAGCATTATCCAACTCAGACGCAGGTTTACAAGCCACTTTTTCCAGTGTTTTTCAGTCAATTTCTTGTCTTTCCCCCTTTACACTCTTAAAAGTAAAGGTGCTTCACGAAGCCATAGAAGAACCTTTTTTGTCTAAATGGTTCCATAAAGATCCTTTAACAT
>NC_056607.1:2252546-2260046 GCF_018340385.1 Cyprinus carpio | reverse complement strand
CGCAGGCGTGAACGCCGTAATGGAAGCCCGAGGCCTTGTCTCCACACACACGACACTCGATGTTTAACACTGAGCCGGACGCATCTTCAGGAGCTTTGGAAAACGACAGGCTGTTCTCCACAAACTGCGGAGGAGACTCAGGTTCAAGTTTGATTGAATCTGGAAACGAATCAAAGGGAGCAGTTTAGATTAAGAGTTCAAGCAAAATACAGTGAAGCACTAGTCTCTTCAGCAGATACAAATGGTTTTAAGTCAGATATTTCTATCTTGTGCTGTAGTGTGTCAGTAGGAAATATCAGTTTACATTTCCAAACATTCATTTGGCCATTAATTGTAATAATGCAGTGAGATGTTTGTGCTGCACACAGAGATGTGATCTGATCCTCATCACAGAACACAGGTGGAAGTGAAGCGTACTCTGTGCTCTGTAGCTGCTCTCCTCGGCCGTGTAGCTGCTCTCCTGCGCTCTGTAGATGCTGTAGTTCTCCTGCGCTCTGTAGCTGTACATGTGTGTCAGATCCATCATGTGCGGCGCCTCGCTCTGCGCCGGACTCGGCTCGTACTCGATGCCGGAGATGGTGGTGTAGTCCAGCGTGGAGAAGGGCTTCATGTCCATCGAGTGCGAGCTGTTGTCCAGTTCGTCCAGTTCCAGAGCGCTCAGGCCGAATCCCACGGGCCAGGCAAACGTCTGCGTGTCCACCATATCTGCCAAACACAGACCAACCGCAGAATGAGGCCAAAGGCAACCCTGCCTTCTACTGAGAACATCAACAGCACTGCATTCTCCTAAGCTACATCACGCTTGGTGTGTCATGGCTTTTTTGTTCCCATCTCTGCAGACAAAATGTTTTTTTTCTTTTAATGTGTTCTTATTGCAGTGTAATTACACATATATAACTATATAATATTAATTAACAATATGTAGTTACTTTGAGTTTTTTGGTTTCACCTTAGTTGCTTGTAATTATGCATAATTTACCATTATAAATATAGTAAATACATGCAAGATATGTAACAAGGACACATTAAAACAAAGTGTTACACGTTTTCTTTTATAAATATTTAAATGTAACTAATGTATTCTGTTTTTACAGAGCAGTCAGTTACATTTGACAATCTTGTAACTGTCAAATTAAAATGCAAACATATATTTTATTAGGTGTGCTAAGTATGCTTGATTTAATATGTTAAGTGATATATTTGTGATTGTTATGATGATATGTTTTTACGCTTTAAGCCTCAGTGCTGTCGCTGGACCATGTTCAAGGTCAAATAAAATCTGACAAAAGTCAAGTAACTGATGTTAAGCAAGAAGCTCTGTAAGTAAAATTACTATGATTATTTTACCATGGTAAATTCTCACAAAAAAAAAAAAAAATAAATAAAAATAAAAAAATTCAGGCATCAAGTTTCATTTAAGTTGAAAATATTATTTAACATCATTTAACCAACTTATATACATCAGTGTATACCAACAAAACTTTTTTTTTTTAACCAAGTTTTATTGGTTAAATCAGGTAGAAATAGCTCTTAAATTACCTCTTTTACTGTAGAGTTACTACTGTCACAATAAACTAATTACATTTAAATAATTAAAAATGGTAACTTTATTTTAATTGGGCCCTTGTTACATATGTTGCATGTATTTACAGTGATTAAGCATAAATACAAACAACGAACACTAAAGCAAATCTTAACCCTAGAGCCATAGTAAGTACATGTTTTTTTTTGTTGTTTGTTTTTTTTAATGAAAAAAAAAAAAAAATTCTGACTAATTCTGGCACATTTATTTGACAGTGTGATGGTCATTATTGTCTCAGATGAATACAAATGCACACTTTAATAGGATATGAACATGTGCAAAACCTCTGAATGCCATCTGAGAAAACATTCAAAGAGAATGTGAAGAAATGAAATCAGGCCAAAGGCTACACTTTATAACGTGTCAAAACCCTGCAGATATCAAGCCAACGTGCAGATGAGCTCCGCTCCTGGTGTAAAAACACTCAGACTTCAAGACGCTCACGGTGTGAACATACCACCACATTTAGACGGCACAGACAGTGTTTGTCTGAAGAAAAAAACCTGCTAGTTGGCTGTAAGTTGGTCTATCAGGTGTAAACGAAGCTATAAAAATCCCAATAGAGCTACTGATGAAGTTTTCTGCTGTTCTGTAAACAATATCAATACATCAGGAGGCTATTAGCACATCTGATTTGACCTTGGACATTGTCCAGCTACAGTGCTGAGGCACGCTCAAGTGAGGATGATCAATGTGTGTAAGCTTTTCATTCTTAAATTGCTTTTGACTGTCCAAATGTAATCTACAGAAACAATGAGTAAGACATTGTAGAAAGTGTGCCTCTTTCAAAACACTGATCTGTTTGAGTCCATCATCTTCAGCTCAGCACAGAAACACACACCTCAGCTTGCTTTAAAAGCATCACTGCACTGCTGTGCTGATGACTAAAAACCAAGCTGCTTGGTGAAAAACGTGTCTCTGTGTTGCGGTTACTGCCCCTCAAAGCTGTTCTCTGGTCTTCCTTTAGCAGAAATAATGAAGTCTGCCTCTAAAATGCAAATATTACTATGATATGATGCATGAATATGAATCATCTACAGCAGTAGTGTTGTAGTGTGATGTCACACGTCTGTTATGGGTCCTGCGTTCCTGTTTTGTTGGTCTTCATTTTATTGTGTTTAACAGCACAGATTTGGTTTACTGAATTCTTCGAGACAGGCACACATCGCAGGGCCTATCCCTTGAAGGGCGTTGTATTGCAATGTTTGTACAGTCACCTGCTAGTGAAGTCGATGGTTTAGAGCGTGCTCGGAGAGAAATGAGGTTATGAAACCTCAGAAATCTGAATGTTTTAAACCTGCTGTTTTTTAAGACGCAGGCTCTTCTGTAAATGCTTCAGAGAGAGGCAGATGTGTTATATATATAGAAGCCACAGAAAAAAGATTGTAGTTGATAATAAACCGAAGTCTAACATGGTTAACCCATCAATAACAAACTGGCTCGGCCTCCTCTATCGACCCTCTGCAGAATTGTACATAATCAAGGTCTCTGGTTGTGTAAAACCAGAACCGCTCGATTCTCCAATATTTCTTCCCCCAGAACAAGGCCTACACCAGTAAGTGCCCTTTTCAGGGATAAAGCCTGTCACTGACACAGATTAAACAGTTCTGGTCTTGTCCGGATGACACGAATGTGGTTTAAATGTAAAGGTTTCCCACCCAAAAATCTTTCATCGCCAGACTGGAACAGCAGCTTTCAATGCAACACAACTAACGAAGTATTCGGCGAAATACCTGGAATGTTTCCCGATGACCATCCCGATACCATCAGGTCTGACACGTCCTTATTCCCTCGACTGACCCCATGTCCATTTTGTCATTAGGGACAAGAGCTTGTCTTGATCCAGCGAGCTGTAGGACTGTCTATTCTTAGTAAAAGGCAAAGTTTCCGTTCATAACATGTCAGTTTTGAAATGTGATAAACATCATTTGCTCCAGTTGGCAAAAGATCTCGCAGCATTGTCAGAAATGTAGTTTAGTGAGACAAACTCTCCTACATTACTCCTTTGACTCGAGTGGTTGAAAACCTAGAGATATTTTGGTAGAAACCACAAGCCCATCGAAATATAAGGTCAGGCTGTATTTGTGACACCGCAGTGTTTCTGTGTCTACTATATTATCAGCAGCCAGCACTCAGATTCTTCATTACATAACTCTGAGAAACGATGGCGCGCTCAAGTATCGTACGGCTCATTGGCCCAAACTGTTTGCAGCGATATGACGTGCGAGTGGAGCATAACAATACATGACAAATTGTCAAGTTAATGCCCTGTATCTCAACAAAAGACAACAAACACCACGTGAACCAACCCTTAATGGACAGATTTCAGCGCTGCGTCCTTCAACCAAGTCTGATCTTGCAGTGAATGTGGAAGATCAGACTAAACTCAAAACTAGACATCGACTTGAAGAACTGCAGGCACGGGTTCAGAAAAACAGTCTTGCCATCCCTAAAACCACAGCTCACTGCTTCTGATAATAAAACAGATCCAATTCATTAATCCAAACCATTAATGAACTCCTCATTTACAGCATGTTTAGGCACTGGATTAGGGAGGTATAATGCAGAATATGTGCTTTATAAGCATTAATAAACAGCTAATATGTTATATTTGTTGAAAAAAAGTATGTCTTTGTCAGACTGATCCCAGAGTAAAGTACCAGCACATCTCTAATGAACCCGACACGCACACTGTCCTTCAGTGATTAAACTGTGAGCCAGTGTTATACTGAGGTGCTCACTGCTGATGTTAGTGAATCAAGCAGAGCAGTCTGTTATGTGAAATCCTTTCCACAGGGACACTGTTGCAACAGGACTGTAATGTTTTTCACTGATATTTCCTAAGAACATCAAATAAACGCCAAGTCGAAAAAGAATGAGGCAACAACGTTTTCACAGAGTCCAGCAAAAAAGACCCCCCCCCCCACCCCAAAATAATGGTTCCTTCAAGTTTAAACATTCAGACGATCAGAGATCACCCTCCGAGAACATCCAGGAAAATATGAAGGTCACCTCCTAACGTTTCATCTCGTGTGTGATTTTTAAATGGCTGCACTGAAATAATGCAGCGGACGTTAAAAGCGTGTACAAGAAGAACCTGCTCGTCCGCATTCAGGCTCAGAGTGACGGAGGAGCTCTACCACAGACAGAAACCACTTCTGTTTCCTTGAAAGATTCCCAATGCCAATTCTACGAATGATAACACTTCTCAAAATCTGAGAAAAGGGCGCAACTCTTATTCTCTCAGGTTCTTGTAATACGCATCTCTCTGAACTGTTCTGATTATATGGGACAAAATGTGACCTTCAGCTATTTCATCAGTAACACTTCACAATGAGTCTCCATTCGGTAATGTAATAACTAACACGAACAATACATTTATTACAGTATTCATCTATGTTAATGTTAGTTAGTTTTTCATTGTTAGTTCATGTTAATGCACACTGCTCAACTTTTGATTTTAATAATGCATTAGTAAAGATTGAAACTGACATTAAATAAGATTAATAAATGCTACAGAAGTATCGTTTACTCTTAGTTCGTGTTAACTAATTTAGATAACGAATGAATCTTATTGTAAATTGTAAAAAAAATTTTAAATACACAAAAATTTTTCCCCTACACAGTTCATTCAACGTGTAAAGCTCCAGAAAGACCTAAAACGCCATAGTAGAAGTGTGCACTTAAAAGATTTTATATATAAAGTTAATATAAAGATTACTGGACTACATTTGACAAGAAATCTCAAATTCAGTCTTTGTTTAACTGAGTGTGTAACTTACAGTTTCTGTGCAATGATTTGTGACATTTACAAGTGAAAATAGTTTCTACACATTTTATTTGTCAGTGTGTTGTCTTGTGAAGCTCTCGTTGTCACTCTGCATATTCATCATCGTGTCAACAAGACAGTTTTGAATGTTCGACTTGGTTGCAACTGAAAGAGCTGCACAAAGAGTTCTCCCTTTTGCAGAACGAACAGCAGCAGATGAGTGTGAGAGTGAGCAGATGAAGTCACCTGAAGCTCTTTCCTCAGAAGCAGGACGGGGAGGGGAGGACCCAGCCTGACCTCAAAGCTTTGTCAGGGAGGGCAGAAGACACAGAAACAGATGACTTCCTGACCTCAGCGCCTCCACGCTGAAGCCTGACCCCTGCCCTCTCACTATGAGTCTCTACCAGACTATAAAGTCGTCTGGCCGCCCACTCGGCTGGTACTGATTTTGCGCAGCACACATGTGCCGCTTTGATGCAGGTCACACTTGTTTCTGACCACATTTTATGTAGGCTGGCATAAATCCCTCAACCATGGCATGAGTGGACCCTGATTTATTTTTCTGACGTGTTCAAAAGTGAGCTCAGCGGGGGTTTTCACAGTGCTTTTGGGCATAAGATATTACAAATCATCAGTATTTACGATATATACCACCCACACTTTTTTTTTTTTTTTTTTTTTTTGAAACCTCAACTATTATGAATGAATGGTGGCCAATAAAATGAAATTCTTCTGAAAACATTTAAAGTGATAGTTCACCCAAAAATGAAAATTCTTAGAATGACTAAACTGTATGACTTTCTTTCTTCTGTGTAACATAAGAGAAGATATTACTGAAAAGTATCAGTGTGTTTTCTTCATACAGTGGACGTCAACAGTAACTAAAAAAACTTTCATTCTATTTTTATACTTTTTTAACACTATATCAGCATTCTTCTAAATCTCTCTCTCTTTTGCGCTGAAGCATCATGAGGATGAATAAACGATGACTGATTTTTCATTTTTTAGGGTGACCTATGCATCATCATTCCCTAATTCTCTTTACTGACTTGCTTATTTGGATTTACAAGAAGAACTGCTGCGAAACACTGGTCTGCCATTTAATTATGAAATCTTTTCGCTATCTCAACACTTTGGTTGATAGCCAAAGACCATTTGTGAAGATAGCCATTTGACAGTTTCAATTCACAGTTTTAAAAGGAACATGAACACCGCACCTAAAGCAAGACATGTTAAAAAACAGCATGCAGGAACTACAGCTCACCCTCCGGAGCCGGGAGCTTCTCCTGAGGTAAGATCCCGGACGATTCGGGTCGATTATGTACACTGAACTTTTGACTTCAGCGAATGGGCAGGCGAGTGGCTATTTCTGTGGTTACATTAAAGTGAACAGGAACTGAAGGATTTTTTTGGGCTGGTTTTGACACTTCACGCTCTCAGCAAAAGTGCAGACAGCTAAGTATCATGTGGCCCTGCTGTGAGGTGTAAGGCTAGCCAGATGACTTCCTGTTGCTTCACTCTCACTCAGAGCTCTGCTGGTTCCACTTCTCTTCACAGAACAGCGTCGCATTCGAGCACAGCTTCTAATGAACAGACACACACAGCCAAAAGTAAAATTAGGCTGTTCACGTGACGTCTGAAACTTCCAGCTGTCTTAATAAAGTCAAGATAGCTGATAAGTGTGGACTGATTGAAGTAATTTGTTAATGTTTACGGCCCTTGAGTGAGTTTTTAGGCGAGACACTACGGACAAAAACACTGTTTTGTTCATGCATCTGTCAATTTTGTGATTTTGGGCTTTCTGGCTTTTCATGAGTTTTTTTTTCTTTTTTTTCAGACTAGTGGAAAGAATACACTTTTAAGTGTTTCTTTTGTGGCACTTTATCTATTTGTGTCTGTAGATATTAATTACAATACATATCTTTAAAGGCCATATTCCAAAATCAAAAATCTCCACTTCAGCTGCACTTTTTCATTTTTATTCCTATCTATACTCTGAAGGGGTTTAAAGAGGGTTTGTTCATATATAACTTGCCTGATTTCATACAACATTGTATTAAATAAAATAGGTGAAAATGTATTTGTTTCTGTCTGCTGACAGTATATTCTGATTGTGACAAAAGAGAAATCTAAAACTTTTAACATGTTA